>NC_061521.1:26987500-27097500 GCF_022379125.1 Scophthalmus maximus | reverse complement strand
TGTGCGATCAGTGAACATTTATCTAACTTTGACAAACAGACGAGTCGTCGTGTCCACGCCGTTGAAATATCAAACACAACGAGGCGAGGTCAGGATCATGGTTGAGCACTGATATCTTCAGGCAGTGGAAAGACACCGTTTCTGTCATCACCATGGTAACAACACAGACAGGTGAACAGCAAACGCACACTCTGCTTTTGAAACACGTGATCTATTTCCTCTGCAGAGACGAGTTCTCTCAGACAGATCACACTCTGGTTTAGTTTTTGATTGGTTCTGCTAAGTACAACACTTTTAAACCAGGCGTCTTTTGCTGCAACTTTTTCTTCCATCATAATAACAACAATAGTTTTGGACCGTGTCCCTGTGGTTATGGCAGAGCGTGGGTCGGTACTGACTGAGGACAGCAGGGTGTTGGTGTTGTGGATGTCGGCGGCAGCCTGCTGGATGGCGCTGCTCGCTGCCGTCTGTGCTCTCTCAGCTTCTTCCAGCGCTCGCTTCACTTTCTCTGCTGAGTCCTTCACATCCGCTGCCTCCGCACTGAGGAACACAACAAGTCCAGTTAGTTCCATGTTGAACCACATCATTTTTCCATCTGAACATATAAACTGTGCTGGATGAACAGGAAGGCCTGACCTGGCTCGACGGGCCTGGTCCAGAAGGTTCTCCGCTCTCTGGATGTTATCAGAACTCTGCTGCAAGATGGTCTCCACGTGTCCCAGCTCTCCCACCTTCTGCCGGATCTCTTCCGTCAGGTTCTGCATCTGTGCCGGTGTCGTGGGCATCTGCATGGCCAGAACCTCATTAGCCACCAGTTCGATGCTCTCTAGGTCTGCAGCCTCCTCTGAAAGACAAACAGCTGCTTTGAGTTCTCACGAAAACTTTGTGAACGAGAAGTGGGTTAGGGTTAGGGTTAGGGTTAGGGGTTAGGTATGTTTGTTGGTGCCAGACGGGCTGGTCTGAGTATTTCAGAAACTGTTGATCTACTGGGATTTTCACGCACAACCATCTCTAGGGTTTACAGAGAATGGTCCGAAAAAGAGAAAATATCCAGTGAGCGGCAGTCCAACTTTTACTACCAAGGTGTACCTAATAAAGTGGCCGGTGAGTGTATATATATATATATTAACCTTACATCATAAGATCCGAGCACATTTGCCATTTCATGTGGATGATTCTCAGACTTTCTGATAATATTCATTAATAAATAATCTAATTTCTTCAAACTGGGGATCAACAACAGTAGAAATCTTATTGTCGCATTTGGTAACACTTCAGTTTCATGACGGAATGACCTCAACTGTCTGATTATCTTAAAAACATTCAAAATAATCTAACTGTATATAATAACAATAACAATAATAAAACTGTAAATCATATTGTATAATATAATCCTGTGTGTATAAATCGCTGCAGTGACACGACTCAACATCCGACTAGAAGATTACAAATAAAAATAGTAAAGCATCTCAACAGTGGTTCTTGTATTTGTGAGTCCAGACAATATATATGACTTGTGTTATTAACGGAAGATCACAAAGACAAATCAGAGAAGGCTGAAGTGTCCAGGACCTTCGACTCAAGAATGACCTGTTGGAGATTAAGACTCTTTGTCTACATCCCGTCAATCTAGCAAAACTTTTCAGTTTCTGTTTTGTCTGTTGGACCAACAGGGGGAAGTCACATGATGATGAACAGCCGAAGTAACAGACATTCATGTAAAACACATACGTGTTAAAAAGTCTCTGATCTGTCTGATGAGGCTTCTCAACTCCTCGTTACTCTGGTCAACTTTCTGTTTGGTTCTGTTGGTCTTCATCAGGACGTCCCGAGCAATAAGCTTCGCTTCATCTGCCTTCAACTTGACGTCCGACACCTGAAGAGAAATCACAGGTGAGAAGGTTCCCCACAGTTCACCTGAACCACACACCAGAACCAAACACACTCACCATCTTAGACAGTTTTTCCACCCCGCCCATGGCACTGTTGATTTCCTGTTCAGACTCTTGAGCCTTCCTCCATACGCTGTGGGCAGTCATCACCACACCGTCACATCCTTCAGCTCCACACCTGGTCCGACCCTCAGAGTCCACACAACCCAGACCTCCACAGGAAGAGGACCCGCACATATCCTGACCGGCTGATGGACTGCCACAGGTCTGGACGAACCAAGACAGAGAATCAAGAGAATTTGTCTATTCAATTCCATTTCTGGGTTAGGGTGTTTGTGAGTGTCTCTCACAATCACATAGACTGTCTGTCACAGTTGGACGGATCATCTGGGCCACTCAACTATCAAATGATAAATAAAACTTTTACCGTCCAGGGCAGGAAGTCAGAACATCTGTGTAGATCTTTACACCACTGACACTTCAGTCAGATATCAGGGGGCGGAGCTTTTACCTTCATCATCGTATGAGTTTTACAGTGTGAACTTTCACTGTCACACATTCTGACGTCACGTTAGGTTGAAACATACGTTGAATTATCACTGAACATTTTCTAGTTGTGGATCATTATGTGAATACTTTAAACTCATTTCAATGGTTCAGTTGAATCTAATCATTTGTTTTTTACTTTGTCATGTGACCATTCAAGTTCAATAACTGAAGTTGTTTGATGATAATACAGAAGTTTAGTGTCCGTCTCTCTCCTCTCTCACCTTATGGCTGATCTCTGATAGGTCCAGAGTCTGCAGCTCTCCTGCCAGGTCATCTAGTTTCTGAGCATGCTCAGTGTGTCTCCTCAGGAAATCCTCTGTGGTTTGGTTCAGTTTGTCCTCTGTCAGTTGTCGTAGAGCACCGGAGGTTTCCACCGGGCTTCCGGCATCGATAGTGGAGGAGTTGGCTCGAGCTTCAGCTGCCTGAGACTGCAGGAAGTACTTAGTGATGCTGTCTGTCGCCCCTGACAACAGACAAGAAAAAGATATCAGCTGATGGATGAATACTTTATTTAAATTCAACTTGAGATGTTCAGTGGGTTTGAAAGTCCAGCACAGTTTGTCCTTCACATACAAACTATAATAAACACAAAGTTGTGTTTCGGATAACGGCCACAACATCAGCCAACAGGGGGCGTAACAGAGCATGGACCAGTTCTAACCCTAACCCTAACACATTTAACCTCCACATCACAGAAACAAACACAAAATCCATTGAATCTGTCAATCTGTAAAGAACGAATCCAACAGAAAACGTCTGGGAACGGAAACTGTGACATATCTACTAATCATTGAGTAGTTATTTATTGTCTGTCTGTCTGTCTGTCTGTCTGTCTGTCTGTCTGTCTCTATATGCCCTCTGATCTCTGACCTTTGACCCGATCATACCTCTGATGTCAGAGTTCTTGATGAACTCGACTTGATCCATCAGCTCCTGAACCGTCCCCTCCAGTTTCTGAGCGTCCGACGTCACAGAATCCAGTTTGGTTTCTGCGCTCGAGTCCAGTTCCTCCGTTTGTACGAGAGTCTGTTCTGTGTGGTTCAACGTCTGGCTCAGGGCCCTCATCAGGTCACTGAGGGACAAACAGAGGTTAGAGGTCAGGTCACTACTTTAATCTGAACATCTTAATACCTTCTTCAGACCTCAGGTTGGATGTCATCTCACCTGGCCTGTTGGAGCAGGTGCTGGATCTCAGTCAGTGGTTGCGAAGCCGGGTTCTGGTTCAGGAGGACCCGGATGTCGGTGGCGCTCCTCTCCACGCTGTCCATGGATTTCTTGTACGGTCCACTGATTCCACTGGCTTTGAGGGCATTGACCTTGTTGACAAGACGGTGCGTCTGATTGGTCAGCTGACCAATGACGTTGTCCCACTCTTCAAAACACTCGTGGCAGCGGCGGCAGTGGGGAAACGTTCCGGAAAATCCTCGTGCACAGACGTCACAGCGCGGCCCGGACACGCCCCCAACGCACACGCACTGACCACTGACCTTGTGACACTGATGTTCAGAGACACCACGAGCGTCACAGTCACAAGCTAAGGACAAGATCAGGTTATTAACCAGATGCCGTGACATCACACACAAACACTCTCACACACACACACATCACACACACTCTCACAAAGAGACACACACACAGACAAAGACACATCACACACACTCTCACACAGACATCACACACACTCTCACACAGACATCACACAGACACATCACACACACACACACACACACCCCTCACCCGATGTCTTTTAAGACAAACTCTTCCACTTCCTGTTTAACAAAAAACATCTGGGGAGGGCAGTGTGTGTGTGTGTGTGTGTCTGTGTGGGTTACGGACTCCTCTCTCCCTCTGTCCTCGTTTCCTTCTCCTCTCTCTCTCTCTCTCTACTTGATTCCTTCTCCTCCCTCTGTCCTTGTTTCATTTCCTCTCCTTGTATCTTCTCTTTTCTCCCTCTGTCCTTGAAAATGACGAACTTTTAAAAATTCCTGTTTTGGACTGATGGCCTCTCACGAGTGAGAGTGATCCGCTCTGACCCCTAAACCTAACCACACACATCGTCCACCTACCATGACATTTAATCTCTGGGTCTCCCCAGAACAGCTCCCGACACTCGCTGCATGTTCTTCCTCCAAAGCCAGGGTGACAGGAACACTGACCGCTGATCTGTGGATCAAACAAAAAGAAAAACACTGTCAATGTCAATGAACTCACTGAACACTGACCCCTGCAGTACAGGTGACCCCGACCCCTAATCACTGAACTCTGACCCCTGCAGCCCCTGAACCTAGTTCTCTTTGAACATGTGGAAACGCTGATGACCTGAAAGATAAATAACATCTGATTAACCAGTGATGAGAGAATCTGTGGTAACCGAGGGAGACGCTGTCCTGACATTTCACCAGCCTTTAATCACTTTTATACATTGAATCAAACCGTAAACAAGTTTCCTCAGACAATTTTTGGTCCTCACCTCATTGCAGGACGTCCCGAATGAGTGTTTAGGGTCGCAGTCGCAGGTCTGACAGCCGCGGCCGCTCGCTATGTTCCAGGTGTCGGTGGCGCAGCGGTCGCAGTGTTGACCGATCACGTTCAGGAGGCAGTGACACTGACCGCTGCTGCGGTCGCAGTGACAGTCGCCAGATGAAGGGCAGCTGGAAGGATCACTGCCCAGCTGGTTACAAACACACTCTGTGAACAAGAACCATGAGGATTCATCTTTAGCCTTCTTTAGACTGTAGTTTTATTTCATTATTATATTTTATGTAGTTTTATTTTAGGATTTTAATAAAGATTAGAGTTTTAATAGAGATTTGTTAGATGTTCTAAGATTTCATGAAGATTTTATTACAATTTTATTTTGATTCCAATCAAGAGAGAATAGATTTCAGTCGGACTAACATCTCAATTTCAAATAAGACCACCAATCAAACAAGGTTTGATTAACATTTCAGATTAGGAAGATTTTATTCTTTATTTTCTTTAACTGTGGTTGTTGGATCCTCTGACTACAGGTGATGTACTGGATCCCATTGTCTCATCTGTACTGGTCTCTAATCCAGTGACATCATTGGGTACTCAGATCAATATAGACGGTTGTCATGGTAACCAGTAACAGTGTACTCACTTCTGCAGTCCTGCAGCAGTGCGTTGCCATAGTAACCCAGTTTGCAGTTCTGGCAGGCGGTGCCCTCGCTGTGGTACAGGCAGCGCAGACACTCGCCGGTTTGAGCGTCGCAGGACTCTGGATCCGACATGTCGATGTTGTCGTTGCACTGACAGGACTGACACTGGCCCCCGGGCTCGCCTGGGTTTCCATAGTAACCAGGTGAGCACTCGTCACAGCGAGCACCTAGATAAGACCGGTGAGTGTGAGACAGAGTTCATGGTTTCACACTTCACTTTTTAAAGGTACAGACTGATCAGTGCTCACAAACCAACGGTCTCTTCAACAGCTTTGTCTTTTAACTTTCAGTATTGATTCATGTTCAATATGTTTTCAACTATACTTTCAGCTCTCACTTCAGATACTTAAAATTCTTTCAGTACGTTAAAGTCTCCGAGCACAGGAAGAGGAGGGGGAGCTGTTGAGTGTTGCAATCTGCAACCTCACCACTAGATGTCACTAAACACAATGACTCTTAACTCCTGTACATAGTTTGAACCTGTTTACTGTGATCACCTCCATTTCATTTTCTTTTCTAGTTCTTGTCACCTTTAGGTGTACTTACACCTGTTAGCTGATTACAATGTGATTACAAAATTTCATGGAAACAAAAGGGGAAAGTAGTTGAATCAAAAAGAGGACGTACAGTCACATCACATTCCTTCTCTCTGTTCACATCAAACTAAATCACAGACCTTCTTCTCTTCTTCTGGCTGTGTAACAGAACCTCAGGCTGAAACGTTTCTACTGAGTTTGACCGGGTCAAAAAAGAAAAAGAAATGGTTCTAATCCTAAATCTTCAGTAAACATTTACTAAAGGTTTTTACACCCACTAAGGAGGCCCTGCGATTGGTTTGTGAGCAGGATTACTAACGTTATGAACGGACGAACAGGTGAAACAGCAGTTACCTCTGTAACCGTGGTTACAGACACAGAGAGCCTGCTGGGAGTCTTGGCTTCGGTAACAACTTCCTGCAAACTGCCGCTGGCTGCCGGGACCGTCAGGACACATGCAGGGACGACAGTGGTCCCCTGACCCCAACACCGCGTCACCATAGTAACCATCCAGACACCTAAAGACAGGTGAGAGGAAGTGAGGAGGACGAGTAAGGATATCTGATCTCCAGAGTAACTTGTGTCCTTCTGACTGATTGTCTCACTGACTGACTCACTGACTGTCTCACTGACTGAAGGACTGACTGAGTGACTGAAGGACTGTCTCACTGACTGACTGACTGACTGACTGACTCACTGACTGTCTCACTGACTGAAGGACTGATTGACTGACTGAAGGACTGTCTCACTGACTGTCTCACTGACTGAAGGACTGTCTCACTGACTGACTCACTGACTGTCTCACTGACTGAAGGACTGACTGAGTGACTGAAGGACTGTCTCACTGACTGACTGACTGACTGACTGACTCACTGACTGTCTCACTGACTGAAGGACTGATTGACTGACTGAAGGACTGTCTCACTGACTGTCTCACTGACTGAAGGACTGTCTCACTGACTGATTCACTGACTGTCTCACTGACTGAAGGACTGATTGACTGGCTGAAGGACTGTCTCACTGACTGTCTCACTGACTGAAGGACTGATTGACTGACTGAAGGACTGTCTCACTGACTGAAGGACTGATTGACTGGCTGAAGGACTGTCTCACTGACTGAAGGACTGATTGACTGGCTGAAGGACTGTCTCACTGACTGTCTCACTGACTGAAGGACTGATTGACTGACTGAAGGACTGTCTCACTGACTGACGGACGGTACCTGTCACAGCTGTGTCCAGCGCTGTGGTCCCTGCAGTTGATGCAGAGACCAGTCTTGGGTTCACAGTCGTCACTGTGTCCGTTACAGGAGCAGAGTTGACAGGAAGGAAAACCCCAGTGAGCAGGAAGACATCGATCACACTGTCGACCGTACGCTCCGGCAACACAAACACACTGTCCACTGAGCTGGTCACAAAATGGAGTCTGAGAACCCTGAGGGTCACACGCACAGTCTGCAGAAACATGACAAATATAGTTACAGTCTGCAGAAACAGAGACAGAACAACTGCTGTTCTACGAGCGTGAACTCGCTCGTCATTACGATCCTACAACTGCTCAACGCCGCCGGACAGTCGACACTTTGGAGGCAGGAACAGTTCCGATTCTAGCCACTGTGTTTGACCGCTTGTGTAACAACACGTCAACATGTCAACACGTCTATACATTAACATGAAAACATATCAACACCTCAACAGGTAAACATGTCAACATGAAAACATTTCAACAGGTAAACATGAAAGCACGTCAACACGTAAAAAATGTAAACATGTCAAACACGTCAACAGGTAAACACGTCAACACGTCAACAGGTAAACATGTGACTAAATAACTGACTCACTGACATCGGTCCTGTCAGTACTGTTGGTGTCGGTTTCTAACCTCTGCAGCCGTTTGGTCCGAACTGGAACGTGCCCGGAGAACATCTATCACAGTTTCTTCCAACCACGTTGAGGCGACACTGACATTGACCTCCACTTGGGTCACACACGGTGCTGAGGGAGCCCTGAGGGTCACAATGGCATTCTGGGAAATGGATTCAAACACAGAAAATGTTAGAAAAGCAACACTTGAGAGGAAGCAATAAGCTCAGATCCACAGATCCTGTGTGAGTGAGATGATGACACATTTATGAGCTGGGAAAGTCCACGGATGTTTGAGGAATGTGAGGGAAAAGAAACCAGTCGAGTCTTGTTGCCAAGAAGAAGCTGAAGGTGGAAGAGACAGAGATGCTGATGTGTGACCTGCACATTAGATTAATAACCTGTAAATCAGATCTAAAATTTGTTAATTTAGATCTTTAATCTTTAAATCAGATCCATAACCTGGAGGTTCATCAAACATTTATTCCACCTGATTACATAAATCAAGCCCCGGTGAATAAAGAAACATGATGTTTTCTACCAGCACCAGAGTTTCGTCATTTTGTCGGAGATCATTTTCTACATCTCATGTGAATGTGGACAAGGACTGTGGAATGGTCAACCGCTGGGCTGACGTCAGTGGTTTACGTTGACGAGGACAGAGCCCAGAATGCAATGCTTCAGTCACTGGAATGTAAAATAGACATTTGCTGTTTTGGACAGATTGTTAAAGGTGACTGGTGTACCTTTAGGTCCCTGGTGCAACATAGCGGATATGCTGAATATGAAGTTTCTGCAGATGTCCGTCATTGGCGTCTTGACAACGCTCTGGCTGTTCTCTAGACAACGATAACGCTGGAATGTTTCCCAACCTCTGTTTCCATTAAAGTCTCCGCCCTCTGAGGCGGTGAAGATCTCCAGGTTCTTACAGTGTGGCATCAACACAATCTGAGGGTGAGAAGGCGTGAGACCGTGTGAAGGCTCGGTTGTGTGTTTTTATTGACAGTTGACTAAATCTAAAAACTTTTCAGGCTGAACATTTTAAGATCTATGCTCGTTTACATGGTGATGTCACATGAAGGTCCCTGAGGTAACATGGTAGAGCTACATAGTAAAATACATTTAAATTATGTCTAATAATAACCAATCTATATTCTGATTGTTAGAATTATGTTTTTTATCTCTTCATATTCAAACTCTTAATTATTTGCAATCGTAGAATTCATTTTCACTGCTACGCTGATGATACTTAGCTGAAAGTACCAAAAAAGGCTGACAACTGTTCTCAAATTATGAAATGAGACATTTGCTGACATCATCAATAATGCCTTCTTTCATTCACGTAACATATGTCAGATTTGGTCTTTTCTATCAGACACATCAAGACTTAATAACTGTCCACATGAGATCAGACTTGAAGAGCTTTCAGTGACTCACGCATACCTGTCTGATCTTCTTAAACCTATGATCCATCCAGGTCCCCTGTCTCTCTCTCTGTCTGTCTCTCTCTCTCTCTCTGTCCATCTGTCTGTCTGTCTCTCTCTCTCTCTGTCCATCTGTCTGTCTGTCTGTCTCTCTCTGTCCGTCTGTCTGTTTGTCTGTCTGTCTCTCTCTGTCCGTCTGTCTGTCTGTCTGTCTCTCTCTGTCCGTCTGTCTGTTTGTCTGTCTGTCTCTCTCTGTCCGTCTGTCTGTTTGTCTGTCTGTCTCTCTCTGTCCGTCTGTCTGTTTGTCTGTCTGTCTGTCTGTCTCTCTCTGTCCGTCTGTCTGTTTGTCTGTCTGTCTCTCTCTGTCCGTCTGTCTGTTTGTCTGTCTGTCTGTCTGTCTGTCTGTCTGTCTCTCTCTCTCTCTCTCTCTCCGTCTGTCGGTTGGTCTGTCTCCGAACCATCTGAAGTCTGCTGGCTTCAGGGCCTTATCCAGTGGAGACCCCTCCCTGTCCTGTATCCATCTCTCTCTCTCTGATGCTGCGGGACTATCTTCATGGGACCGGAACCCCCGATTTCGAGAGACCCTTTTCCGGACATTGAGCTCATCTTTTCACTCTGTGTTTTGATGACTTCTTTTTATTAAATGCATTATTTGATTTTTTTAAAAAAAATTTTGTGCATTTGTAAAACGACCCTGATGTTTCTGGTGAATTTTTTAATAAAAGTTGTTTTCAAAAATCAAAAAAAAAAACTCTGCCCCCCTTTCCACACATGGTAGAATCCTCTCTATTGTCTGACATTGTACGAAATAGATTCAAATTGACAAAATACCGATCCCTTCCACCAGCCTGACTGACTGAACTACTTTTACTGAACTTCATGTGAGAACGTTCACGTTCCCTCACGTCCTGAGTGTGTGAAGATCAACAGTTTTAAAGTTTCCTCACCGAGTCGATGAGCGTGTACGGAGACTGGACATCACTGAGGGCCGAGTACAGAAGGAGACTGAGGCGCACGGTGTAGTTCAGACCAGATTCGAAACAAACCGGTCGGGGAAGAGCCACATACCTGAGGAGACAGAGTTTCAGATGCTATAAGACTTGAGATCCGGTTTGAGAAAGATGAACATTTTGGTTCTCTCTTGTGCTTCAAGTTTACATTCACCTTTACAATATTCAACCCTTCTGAACTTAAACACAGGAACTGTTTCATCAAGACTTAATGTCAGGACAAAAAACTGGAGGGAAACAAAACTTTATGACAGTGAACATTTTATAGATACATGAAAAATACCACATGTCGAAAGTTGCTGTGTTTGCATGTGATCTAGAGAACCTCTTAATTAGCTGTTAATAATCTCTACATAATTAAATGAAAACTTCTAAACTATCTCTTACTAACCTCTTAACAATCTGTTAATAATGCATACATAAGCTTTAATAACCTCTTAGTAACATCTTTCTAACGTTCACTTACTATTAATAACATAATTCAAAACATTACTGACGTTTTACTAGTCACTTGTTGGTGTGTAACTTGACATGTATTTGTTGTCTGTTCTTATGTCATGTTGATTTATGGGCTGGGATATCTCAGTGGGTTACACCCCTGACCTTGACACAGAAGGTCGGGGGTTCAACTCGCAGTCATCCCTGAGTGCCCTTTGACATGTTAATGCTAACTGCCTTGATAATTGTAGGTCGCTTTGGAGAAAAACGTCAGCTAAATGACTGTAATATAATTATTTTATATTGATTAGCAGCAGGTTTAGTTGATGGTACAGATGTGAATTATCTTAGTGCTATAATCTGATGTGGTTTGAACTGTACACTATCCCTTTGAGACAAATTGATAAATAATTGGGATTTGTTATGAGCCACATTTATGGCATTAGTGTCTTTTTAGTCCTACTTCTTTGTTTGGTTTGTAGTGAACTTTGCAAATCATAGGAGTTCGCCAGAGACGAAACGTAACGTGACATAAAAGTGTGTTTCAAGGTTCTCCATTATGATGATGTCATCCAGGTGCCATTAGGTCAAATACTGTTTAAAACTCATCATATAGAAATTCATCTTTTAGGAAACAGATTTGACTGATTATTACCGTGAGCCGGGGTGAAGTGAGCTCATCTGGTTGTCATCGTCAGGTACAGTGTTAACACAACGGCTGTCTGCTCTGATTGGCCCAGGCCTCATCACTGTCATTAGGACCTCCTCCCATTGGTCAGGCAGCTGCAACAAACACAACAGGTTTTGAATGTTAAACCTCATACCACCTTTTCTAGTGCCAGAGCGCCGACCGGCACGAAGCCCTATTGTTACTAAAGAAATTATCATCATTATTTACAAAAATGAATCACAACGTTGAGGAGCTAAAGGTGCTCGGGAAGTTGTTTAACTTTGAGCACGCTTCAGAACTGGTAAAAGATTTGCCATTTCACAGGGGTCATACCTTAACGAACTAATATAATAATAATAATAATAATAATAATAATAATAATAATAATAATAAAATTTACATTATAGCCCTCTTCTTAATGTTACAAAGTGCTGTCAGGGTTAGGGTTAGGGTTAAAATAACACCCGACAGGTGAATGAAATGAAAATGGTGGAACATGAGCAGAGAAAATAAACTAGATAAACCTCCACAGTAAAACTGTGTTGAGGCATAGATGAGGACAAGGCTATAATCAATCAATCAACTGAGAAATCATCATCTATTGCCAAATGTTGAGCCCAAAATCATGACTTGCTGACAGCATCCTACCTGAGGCTCATAGCGGATGAGGATGTCATACTCCATGGAGTGAGGGATGTTCTGCACCGAGAACTCCAGGAAGGCCCCCTCCGGGACGTTGACCAGGCCAATACCCGTCCAGGTGGGACTGCGGTCCTGAGGGTGGGGCCGCGGCACCACTGTCACTCCCTAAAGAGACCAGATGAAAACATGAAACAACCTCTGACCATCTCGCATTGAGTTTATCTTTCTAATTTACAAACTGAAAACAATGGAATCATTTGAATTAGGAACATTAAATCAATAAAAAGGAGTAAGTGTAAACGTTGAAATCAGAATCTAACCTGGAGAAGATCTGGTTGATTTGTAGAAGAACCCACAACAGCATAGTTATGGAAAATGTAATGTTCAATTTGAAAATATAGTAAATGGCAGGGGACCTAATATTGATCTTCAAGGGAATATATGAATTGAAAACTTGTTCTTTGTCCGACAAATGTTGTCTTAACTTTCTACAGATAAGTTTCATCAACTTTCTGACCACTGGATTTTAATCCTGTAGCAACAGTCGTCACTGTAACTGAAATATTTACCGTTATACACAAGTGGATAATCATCAAACCTGATTTAAAACATTTATTTAATAATGATTATTGATAGTTTGGACTTAACAAGCAATTCAACTTTTCAATCAGTTTTTTTGTTTCCCAGATAGAAACAATCTTCCACAAAAATATCAGTGTTTAAAGATGAAGACCAAGAACAAAGCCCAGAGGAAAAACTCCCCGAGCTTCGTCTTCCATGTGATCAGCAGGTCAGAGGTCAAAGGTTACAGTTACTCACAGGTCCAAATGTTGCATCCTCAGCCTCATAGGTGTAGTGATCCAGAGCAATGAAGTAGAATCCAGACTCGACCTGATCGCAGCGACGACCGAGCATGTGATCTTTACAGATGCACTGACCGGTCACATGATCACACCTGCAGGAACACAGGAAGCACAAAGGGTCATGGAAATGTTGAGCATACTGTTGTCAGGCATGAAATGAAATCAAGTCGCAGTCAAGTTTAAACGGTAACAGTGATGTGTACAGAAACCTGAAAGCAGGATGCTTTGCATCCACTTTTCATTATCTAGCAGTAAAGGGAACAACAGTTGGTGGATGATGAACAGGAAAACTATTTTCATCAGTTTTATACCAATTTTTTAATGAACAAAATATGTCGGCATAAAAGCAATATTTAAAGATGATGCCACAGTATAAATAACGTATCTTCTTAATGTGATTTCATTCTTCACCAAGAGGATTTATATCAATATAAAAAAGAAGCTGTACTGTCAAAGTACATGAGGATAAAACCACTGAATCAAACTCATTGGGTGACTCAACAAATGATTTGTTTTTCATCCGTCGTTACCATCAGTGATAACTGTATATACTCTGAGTGAGTTTGTAATATTATTAATAGACAGAAAGAGCTTTTCATTCAAAGTACAATTTATTGAAAAGCTACGTTTTTGTTTGTTAGCATGTAGCATGTAGCTGCTAAAGTCTTCAAGATTCTTTATTTGTTCTTTTGTTGCAGCAAAAACACAAATAAGAAGAAGCTGAGTAAAAATCTTTTTTCACGTGTTAGTTGTTAGCAGTTTGTCAGCTGTTAGCATTTGCTAGCTGTTAGCGGTGATTCTGACAAACTCACTGGTTGTTGACGGCTCCTCCGAGGTCACAGTCACATGGTCTGCAGCCGTCCATGTCATTACTGAGACCCCAGTGTTCCGACTGAAACACACACACACACACACACTGATTCAAAGCTGAAAGAGGAAGTAGTTCAGACTTTCATCTCATTCACAGACAAAGAAACACAATGAACACACACGTACAAATACAAACAGTGAACACACACGCACAAATACACAATGAACGGACACAGAAATAGACACAATGAACACACACAGACTAATACACACAGTGAACACACAAGTACAAATACACACAATGAACACAAACACAGTAAACACACACACAATGAACACACACAATGAACACACACACAATGACCTCACACGCAGTAAAAAAACACACAATGAACACACGTACAAATACACGCAATGAACACACGTACTAATACACACAATGAACACGGACGTACAAACAGACACAATGAACACGCACGTACAAATACACACAATTAACACACGTACAAAGACACTCAAAGAACACACACGTACAAATACACACAATTAACACACGTACAAAGACACTCAAAGAACACACACGTACAAATACACACAAAGTAATCACACACAAAAATACACAAAGTAATCACACACAAAAATACACACAATCAACACAGACTTACTAAGACACACAATGAACACACGTCCAAATTCACACAATGAACACAGCGCAGTAAACACACATACAATGAACACACAAATACACACAGTGAACACATTCAGGTCTGATGTCTTTTCTAAAATTATGTTCTTGATCAGACTGTGCAACATAACTCAAAATAGTAAATGATTAATAAAGAATAAATTATTATTATTATTGTTATTATTACTGTAGTATTAGTTAATGAGTGAATGTAATTATTATATTTTCTCACCACACATTGGTCACAGTCTCGTCCAGTCACCAGACGTTTACAGAAACAACTTCCTGTTTCACTGTCACAGGGGTTTCCTCCAGGAACTGTTCCCACAGGGCTGCAGGTGCACGCTGGAACAGGAAGTAACGTCATATATTAAATATGTACATTTAATACACACTAATAATAATAATACTAAACAGTGATAATACACACTATAGCTAATAAAACTACAATGATACTAATAATACTACACAGGGATACTAATAATACTACACACAGTGATAATACACACTAAAACTAATAATACTACAGTGATACTAATAATACAACACAGTGATAATACACACTAAAACTAATAAAACTACAGTGATACTAATAATACTACACAGTGATAATAATAGTACTTTACACAGTGCTGCAGGTATACGTTAGAACAGGAGGTATAGTCATAATATATATATATATATATATATATATATATATATATATATATATATATATATACACATTTAACATATACTGAAGATACCACTAATAATACTACAGATGTAATAAACTAAAATTGTGTTATAACTATTGTAAGGATCAAATTAACTTTATTGATTCAAGGTGGGGAAACAAAATCACCACATGGACAGAGAACCAAGTCAGTGGCTCAGTCGCCGACGTCTTTTATGAACATTGTTATAATCGGTTATATGTATTTTTTGTGTATAAGTGTATTGGGTGTAGTTGTTATACCTTTACATCCTTCAGGCTCGTCACTCAGCCCATAGTGCGCCTGTTTGCAGCGCTCGCAGCGTTCTCCCTCCACATGGATCTTACAGCGACACTGACCAGCAATCAGACCGAGTCGAACGTCCATCATGTGGTCACATATTCCTCCATTGAGCGAACCCAGAGGGTCACAGTCACACGCTGCAGACACACACAAGACAAACTTCATTGATTGTCTTCGAGACATAAAGGCCTGGAGGACCTGGAATATTTTACTTCTAGATTGAGACAAAACTGATGTGAAGAACGAGTCTGTGCACTTCTCTCCTGTGAGTTAGGGTTAGGACTGTGATTCATGATGTTTCTGTGAAAAGATCAAGTTAATCCAAAATACTGCAGCACAAGTTCTGACAGGAACTAGAAGAAGAGCATATTTCTCTAGTGTTAGAATCTCTGCAATTGACTTCCTGTAAAATTCAGAATATAATTCAAAATCCTGCTTCTCACCTACAAAGGCATGAATAATCAGGCCCCATCATATCTGACAGATCATAGATCATATGATCCCAACAGATCACTTGTCTGTCTACATCATAGAATGTATTTAAGAATGGACGTAGTCACCATGTCCGGAGAATGAGTGTATGAAAAGCTGTATTCTCTGAATCACCAGCAGAGGGCGACTCCAGCGGTCATTTCTATAGAAGTGATGCAGTTCTACAGATCGGACAGTTGTGACTCACGCTGGCAGATGTTGGGGTCTCTCACGTCTCTCTCTGGATGTTGGTAGTAAAAGGGTTTACACTGCTCACAGCCGTTTCCAGCTGTGTTGTGCTGACAGTCGTCACAGACGCCTCCGCTGATGTTTCCTGACGCCACAAACGCGGCCATGTCGAAGTGACACGAGTCCGAGTGCTGGTTACAGTTACACTCTACAGACATCACAGAAGAAGAAGGAAGAGATTCAATCAGACACTGGGAGGTTTCGATCGCAGAGAAAACAAAGACATGCGTCGTCAGATTAAGCAGCTGTTTCATATTGAACTCACTTTGATTGATAATTGATTAATGATCAAAAAGAAGTGATCAATTCAAGTAGAGACCAGTTCAGGTCGGGAGAGACCAAAAGAGATCGGTAAAGACCAGTTCAGACAGGAACAGACCAGTAGAGACCAGTAGAGAACAAAACAAACCAAAGCGGGGTCTGTTCTGGTTCTGGTAACCCTAACCCAGACCAGTAGGGTTATGGTTAGGGTTGTGTTTAACCCCTAACCCAGACCAGAGGAGACCAGGTTTGTACCAGTTTGGACTCACTCTTGCAGGCGTTGGTGTTGCGTCCTTCAGCCGGTCTCCAGGGAAGGTCGTGGTAGAACTCCTGACACCGTTCACAGTTCAGACCTTTAGTGTTGTGGTTACACATGCAGTGACCATGAACCTGACGAAACACCAAACAAAACAAATACATGAACAATTCACATCAGAGTCAGTGTGGCAAGTACACTGAATTGCAGTGTGACACTGCGCTTGTCTGTCTCTCCGTCTGTGTGTGTCTGTCAGTTTGTCTGTCTGTCTGTCTGTTTAACCATTTGAGTGATTAGACAACTGACGTTACATTATCATCATCATTATCATCACAATCATCATCATTATTATTATCATCCTTATTATCATCATCATCATCATTATTATCATCATCATCATTATTATCATTATCATCATCATCATCATCATCATCATCATTAACATTCATAACTTCCGTAACATTTATGCCCGGTGGTTAAAGGACTAGAACCCTCAGCTGGTAGATTGTCTCGAACTCCTCTGACCAATCGGGACTCACCATTCCTTCCTGGGCTCGCCCAGCACCCCGGACCGCGGCGCACTCAGAGGCGTGTCCGTAACAGAAGCAGTTTCCTCGGACCACCATGTCATAGATGGCGTAGTAATACTTCTCTTTGATCTCCATACGAGAGTCCAACAGATTGTCTCCGAGCGTGTGAAGTCTGGTGAACTTCACCCGCAGGTTTGTGATCTTTAACATATCTGAAAAAGATGATAAGTAACAGGTCAGTGAGGATCGATCACAGAACGACAGCTGATCTATAACCCTGGGAGATTGTGAGGAGACGTACTCTGGATTCTGGGGCTGTACGGGTCGTCGATCCTGAACGCAGGGTCCAGAACTCTGAAAATCACCTGGACAAAAGAGACATTTAACTAAATGTTTGACTTTTATAACAAAATAAAAGGACGAGCTATGACATCATTCAACTCTGACCCACAGGTTACGAACTACATGTCAGAGTAAACCCTCCAAAACACCTGGCACACATGACATCATAGTGACATCACAATACAGAGGAACCAATCAGATCCCTCACAGTAGTAGATGCACTAGGAGATTCAAAGTACAACAAGAGAAGTATAAGTACTGCAGCCGTACTTCTCCTTCAGTAGACGGCTCAATGTCGGAGTAACGGGAGTCACAGATGACATCATCGACCTTCTGCATTGGACCCTGGGAAACGTGGGGGAAGGACGACTCGCAGTCGTAGGCGAAGTAACGATAAACCTGCCACGTCTTCCCGAAGTTAGCTGACCGCTCGATCACCATGGCAGCAGGACGAAATGTCTGAGACGAGAAGAAACGACAAGAACCAACAACACAGAACAAGTCAACGTGTGAACAGTGTTATTCAAGTAATAAAGCAAAGATCCCTCTTAATATATCTTATTAATAACGACCACTAGATGTCCCACTAGCACCAGCATTGTGTTTGTCAATACAGATGTTGTAGCGTTACCCACAATCCCCTGCTGTATGCGTCTGTATGGAACGTACCTTGAAGGTCATGATGAGGTGAGTGAAGTGAAACTCCGCCTCCAGGTTCAGCTGGATGGTGACGTTCTCCAGACCTACAGACAGAACAACAGACAGGACAACAGACAGGACAAAAGACCGGAAACAGACAGGACAACAGATAGAAAAAACAGACAGAACAACAGACAGGACAACAGACAGGTCAAAAGACAGGAAACAAACAGGACAACAGATAGAAAAACAGGCAGAACAACAGACAGATCGACAGACAGGACAAAAGACAGGAAACAGACAGGACAACAGATAGAAAAACAGACAGAACAACAGACAGGACAACGGACAGATCAACAGACAGAACAACAGAACGATCAACAGACAAAGACAAATGACAGGAAACAGACAGGACAACAGATAGGAAAAACAGACAGAACAACAGACAGGACAACGGACAGATCAACAGACAGGACAAAAGACAGGAAACAGACAGGACAACAGATAGAAAAACAGACAGATCAACAGACAGAACAACAGACAGGAAACAGACAGGCCAACAGATAGAAAAAACAGACAGAACAACAGACAGATCAACAGACAGGACAACAGACAGAACAAAAGACAGGAAACAGACAGGACAACAGATAGAAAAAAACAGACAGAACAACAGACAGATCAACAGACAGGACAACAGACAGGACGACAGACAGATCAACAGACAGAACAACAGACAGAAAAACAGACAGAACAACAGACAGGACAACAGATAGAAAAAACAGACAGAACAAAAGACAGATCAACAGACAGGACAACAGACAGGACGACAGACAGATCAACAGACAGAACAACAGACAGAAAAACAGACAGATCAACAGAACACGACTTTGTTCTTTCCTGTTCCAGATGTCTGATCTTATTATTTTCATTTAACTTTTAAATTAACCCAAACTGACCAGCAGGAGTCAGCGTTTCTCTTCATATCATATTCAAATCTTTATTAATGGTTCTGACGAGACATCGATCAGCTGCTTCATGTTCAGGAGAGAACATGAAGGCGCTGTCTGATAGTCTTTATTTATGGTTTATGGATAGAACAGATTGTGTGTTTGATGAACTCATCGTCGTCCAGAACGATGCGTGATCTGTAACAACGTCCCTGACCTCTGACCTCTCTAATCCCAGACCTCTGACCACTTCCTCTGGTCTCTCACCATTCTCAGACTGCCACCACGTCTTCAGTCTGTTCGGAGCGAACGTGGTCACGACGTTCTCGATGCGATGGCCCCTCATGTGATTGGTCAGCTCATCGTAGAGCGCCGCCGAGTCACACGCAAAACACTTCTTCTCTTCCTGTTGATCAGAGACACTTGAACAATCAGCTGATCTGTGTTTCACAAACAACATCCAACATCAACATGTTGAAGAAAACACTCAGGGGTCAGGGTCAGAGACTAGACTCTCCCCTGACCCCTGACCCCTGAGCCCTCACACACCAAAGTGATGTCACCTGGTCAGAGTCTGAAGTATAACTGGTATGAACAAGACGGCACCTGAACCTTCACCATGTAATAACTTTTACTTTCTTCACGGCCCTCATGTAGTATAATATCTGCAGTTTGGCTTCATATTCACAAGTGAATCATTTCATCATTTCCAGGTTCCCCTTGTACAGATTCTATAACATTTGGTTTGATATTGAAAAAACTAAAATGAAGAACTGTAATGTGATTTTATGTGTAGCAAAATCTTTCATCCAAAAATCCTACCCTAAGTTTATTTTCTTAAATTTAAATTTTACTTAAAATCTTAGAAATTCACTGACGGAAAAAGGACAAGTTTCATATGATCTTCCTGAGACAACTGAAATAATAATGTATTTCCCCTTGTGTATTTATTTTAATCTATTTTATTAAACATTTCCATCTTTCTTTATTGATCTTGATCTTTTTTTAATTTTTTATTATTTTAATTAAAACTCAATAACCTCTTTGCTTTTCCATTTGGCAAAAACGTTATACTAAATGAATAATGCGATATTTGTTCTGTACATATTTTAATAAAGAGTCAAAAGATATCAAATCAAACTTTCTTCACCACCAAGGCACTTGAGGAACTGAAAGGATGTGAACATGTTCCAGGGTTTTGTCTCACAGAGAGGACGAGAGGTAATTTGCAAATAATTCATTACATCCCAGCATGGTGGTTGTTTACCTTTTTACATACGTTCCCCCTGGTTACCCCGTTTCACGTCACAACGCTATGAACTGTGGGTAATGCCCTCAGCTAAAGTCGTCATCGGTGCTGACTTACGGAGACTAAAGAGCATAAAGGGACAGAACGAAGCCCTTGATCCAGATGTTCGATTGTGATGATCCAGATGTTCGACTGTGATGGAGGAATATTATCATTGTTTCTGTAACTGTGTCAAACTGTATGTTGACTGACGTCACACTGAGCATGCTCAGTTCGCTCAGTTCATCTGATTGGGCAGCGTCAGTGTGACCTTTGACCTTTTAGGTGGTATGTGTTTTTTCAACAGGAACATCTGGACAAACATCTGTCTGCTGTTAGAGCGCAGCATCTCCTTATATGGAGATTTACACAGGAAATACTGCAGACACTAACAGACACACACAGAGACAATCCCTCACACAAACAGAGAGAGAGAGAGAGAGAGAGAGAGAGACACACACACACCCTTTACCAATGGACTGTTTTTCCGTTTTGATTAAAATTTAATCTGATGTTTTTATAAAAACAGGAAATTGAAAAACCAGAATACTTTAGGGTCAGGGGTCATGCATGGAGAATTTGTCACTAAATTTAAACTAAATCCACAAGTTTTTGTTTTGTGTTTTTTAATCCACTGAAAGAAAAGACAAGTTTTAACAGTAGATTGAAGAGTTTGTTGGTTCTTTAACGTTCAGGTCTGTGTTTACCTGCGTATTATCTAGATACTGTATATATGTATATAAATATAATATAAATATACACATATATATATATATATATTCATAAATGAATTGAGCATGTGTTCATTTCACCTGCAGGTGGCTGACGATGCAGAATGGCTCCGGTCGGTTCAGACCACAGGTGGAGGTGGACAACAGTTGGTGAGCTCGGCCAATCAGAAGGTCTCCTGTCGCAGGGTAACAGCTGCCCTCGGTGCAGACGTCACTGAGCTCTGGGAGGATGACGTCATCCAGGGCCCCGTCCACAGAGGCCACGCCCTCTTGAGCACAGGTCCAAACCTGCAGAGCTGAGAGCAGAGACTCTTATTGTGAAAGTGTAACTGACAACAGCTTGATAAAGACTCTGATTTAATCTGTTTCACTAAACAATGAAGTCCGGCGTTCAAACTCCACCCACTGCTTGATTGACAGGTCAGTGTAGAGAAGAGTTCAGATTAGGTTTGGATTAGATAAAGTTAGGTAAGGGTTTGGGTTTCTTTCATCACAGAAAGTGATTGAACCTTTAATGAACTTAATCTCTACTTTTAATCTGTTTTTACCTTTTCCTGTTGAAATTACTTTAAATTTCCGGATTAGTTTTATTGAAGACATTAGTGAAAAACAAGAAATATTAAACTTTTTCTCTCAGCTTCATGAATCAGAGTCAAGTTCCAACAAATGGGTTTTTTAATGATTGATAAATACTGATTCTCATTCGCTTCACTTTCATCACTTTAGCCCTAAACGAACTCAGTTCGTCTGATGAAACGAACTCAGTTCGTCTGATGAATTAAAGTCATTTAAGTCACGAGTTCGTCAATCGGGTCTTGTTGTTTATAGATTTTCTTTCAAAAATCTCCAACAGGATTTTGAGCGTGTCTTCACTAAAAAGTCAAACAAATTTCAACGACAGAAAAGTGAAAAGATTTTAAGTTTCAGCTCGAATCACATTCAAACAAAGTTCAAACAAACGAGCAAAAGAAAAAAAAGTCACCGAAAAGCAGAGCAAGTCGAAGCTGCAGCATGTTGCAGGTCTCGGGTCTCTTGGATCTGGTCTCGGGTCTTTTGGATCTGGTCTCGGGTCTCTTGGATCTGGTCTCGGGTCTTTTGGATCTGGTCTCGGGTCTCTTGGATCTGGTCTCGGGTCTCTTGGGTCTCGTCTCGGGTCTTTTGGATCTGGTCTCGGGTCTCGGGTCTTTTGGATCTGGTCTCGGGTCTCGGGTCTCTTGGATCTGGTCTCGGGTCTCTTGGATCTGGTCTCGGGTCTCGGGTCTCTTGGATCTGGTCTCGGGTCTTTTGGATCTGGTCTCGGGTCTCTTGGATCTGGTCTCGGGTCTCGGGTCTGGTCCCTCAAAGAACAAACCTCTGGATCAAAAGAACAAACTCCTGGAAAGCAACTAAACTTCAGTTCGATCAAAACCTCTGAGCCCTGAAAAGCTCCGGACGGTGAGAAGCAGAAAGCTGCGGCTCCTCTCGACCTCGGATCCCGCAGAGACTGAGAGAAAAGCCCGCAGATCTGCGGAGACCTTCACCCTTCGCGAATATCCCGGCGACCTTTCAAAATAAAAGCAGTGGTCTGCCCATGAGCCTGTTTATCTGCAGAGACATTAATATGGACATGAACAATATGATTAGTTATGAACATGAACACGATGATGATGAAGAGGAAAAGAAGTTTCAGTTCAATATGAAGTTATATTTTTATTCTGAACAACAAACATTGGGAATTATTATTATTAAATCCATTTAGCAGAAGCTTTTGTCCAAAGTGACTTACCACAACAATTAATTACAAATGAAAACATCCTGATTGAATGAAACTTTCAGCGAGAACAAGAAGTTTCAGCTGCCTGAGCTCTAGGTTTTTTTAGAAAGAAAGCGGAGCTCACTTCCTGTCTGACTGTTTCTCTCTGTGACTAAAAGTATGTGGACACAGACTCGTCTGATCTAAGTGAAATCTTCATGTGTTCTTACACTTTGACTCGTTTTTCGTCCTGTTTTCACCAGTTTGTCAGGGGGGGGGGGTGGTTAGACCTTGATCCCAGTCGACATCCAGCCCCAGACCTGAACCAGAACCAGCATCAGTTATTGTGTCTGAATGCAGCTTCTGCAACATCTGGAAGAAAGACTGAACCACTGCTGGTTGTTATGGTTACACTGTGGTCAGCTGTCCACATACTTTTGTCCATATCTTGTGTATTTACACAGCCATATTGATGACGTCACCTCATCAGTTAAATCAGTGAACTTTTATTTTGCTCAGAATCATGAGACTGTATGTGACCCCCTCCCCTTCCCCCTCCTCCCCAACACTACAGACAAAAGACATTCCTGACTGCCCCCCCCCCCCCCCCCCAACACACACACACACACACACAAAACTCCTCCTTTGTTGTTGCAGGTGATGTTTAACTATGGGGGAGGAGGTGTGTGTGTGTCTGTGTGTGTGTGTGTGTGTGTGTGTGTGTGTGTGTGTCTGTGTGTGTGTGTGTTTGTGTGTGTGTCTGTGTGTGTGTGTGTGTGTCTGTGTGTGTGCGTGTCTGTGTGTGTGTCTCGGTGTGTGTGTGCGTGTCTCGGTGTGTGTGTGCGTGTCTGTGTGTGCGCACGTGTGTGTGTCTGCGTGTGTGTGTGTGTGTGTATTGGGTAATGTCTGTGTCTGTAAACGTGTGGTGACCTGCAGAGACGAGCTTAACCAATCAGAGACAGACAGTTAATCTCCAGTGAAATAAGATGTGAATCATTAGTGAATCAATATAGTCTAAATATGAAATCAATATACACTCACCGGCCACTTTATTAGGTACACCTTGTAAGTAAAAGGTTGGACCCCCTTTTGCCTTCAGAACTGCCTTAATTCTTCGTGGCATACTTTCAACAAGGCATTTCCGTCCACACAACTGCCGCTCACTGGATATTTTCTCTTTTTCGACCATTCTCTGTAAACCCTAGAGATGGTTGTGCATGAAAATCTCAGTAGATCAACAGTTTCTGAAATACTCAGACCAGCCCGTCTGGCACCAACAAACATACCACGTTCAAAGTCACTTAAATCCCCTTTCTTCCCCATTCTGATGCTCGGTTTGAACTTCAGCAAGTTGTCTTGACCACCTCTACATGCCTAAATGCATTGAATTGCAGCCATGTGATTGGCTGATTAGCTATTTGTGTTAACAAGCAATTGAACAGCTTTACCAAATGAAGTGGCCAGTGAGTATATATTCCAATCGGTTTCAGTGTTCAAATCAATTCAATTCAATTTATTTGTATTTTGCCAAATCACAACATACATTGTCTTAAGGCTCTTTACATGGTGACATCATTATTACAATATTACAGAGAAAACCCAACAAATCCCACAATGAGCAGCTCAGACTGTGGAGAGAAAAAACTCTAAGAGGAAGAAATCTATAACAGAACCAGAACATCTGCTGAGACGGTTGGTGAGAGGAGAGAGAACAGCTGTTCAACCCAGACTGATACTTAATATTACAATAATAATACTGACACTTAAAGATGCAATGATGTTGTTGTTGTTATTAATAATAAGAAGAAGAATGAGGGGTTTGGGTCGTGCAGCTCTGGAGTCAGAGAGAGACATATCAGGGGAGAGAGGAGTTGTATAACAGTCTCTTTAATCTCTACCAGACTGACACTTAAAATAACAAAAAAATAACTAATAGTAGAGTGACAGCAGAATTAGGACGATACCCACTAATCATAAAAATTAAAAAAAAGAGCGTATAAATTTTACAATCACCTGAAAGAAAGTGACCCTGACCCGCTCCATAACAAAGCCCTGAGCTACAGAGACTGTGAAGAGAAGCCCCCTCAGCTGCTGGTTGTGGGACTCTGCTCACAACCAGCAGCTGAGCCAACAGACACAAACCACATTAGAATAAACCAAATTATAAGAAAACAAAAACAAAAATACTTGACTCATTGGACAGAGTCGACCAAAAATCACAGCAAATTGAAATGTTATTTGGCATTAAACAGAAATTACACAGTGGCAGAATACCTGAGCACCAGGACAGATCAAAAGCTCAGAAGGTCGTTGACCATGTACAGACTGAGCGAGCACAGCCTCGCCATTGAGAGGCCTCGCTATGGAGAGAGGCTGTGGAGAAAGGCCTCGCCACGGAGAGAGGCCTCGCTATGGAGAGAGGCCACAGAGAGAGGCCACGGAGAGAGGCCTCGCCATGGAGAGAGGCCTCGCCACTGAGAGAGGCCACGGAGAGAGGCCTCGCCATGGAGAGAGGCCACAGAGAGAGGCCACGGAGAGAGGCCTCGCCATGGAGAGAGGCCTCGCCACTGAGAGAGGCCACGGAGAGAGGCCTCGCCATGGAGAGAGGCCACAGAGAGAGGCCACGGAGAGAGGCCTCGCCATGGAGAGAGGCCTCGCCATGGAGAGAGGCCTCGCCATGGAGAGAGGCCTCGCCACAGAGAGAGGCCACGGAGAGAGGCCTCGCCATGGAGAGAGGCCTCGCCACAGAGAGAGGCCATGGAAGGAGGCCTCGCCACGGAGAGAGGCCACAGAGAGAGGCCATGGAGAGAGGCCATGGAGAGAGGCCCTCGCCATGGAGAGAGGCCTCGCCACGGAGAGGCCATGGAGAGAGGCCCTCGCCATGGAGAGAGGCCATGGAGAGAGGCCACGGAGAGAGGCCATGGCTCCATAGCGTGGCCTCTCTCCATAGCGTGGCCTCTCTCCATGGCGAGGCCTCTCTCTCGCCACGGAGAGAGGCCGCCACTGGCAGACCTGGCTTCCTAAAGAGGACCAACTGTGCAGCCACTACTCACAACACCAGGTGGAAACTGAGCTGCACTTTCTAACCATCTGCGAACTATACCAGGACATCAGAGACTAATACTTCCCACAGATGTCACACACCCTAAAGGATTTTTAGAACATGAACAATAACCAAAAACCCCCGTTCCTGCTCGGTGAAAATCATCAATGTGCAAACAGCAGCACGTTTTGTGAAGTGCTGCGACAAGAAGAGTCAAACAACACAAAACAATACAGACTATCAACCTGACCTGTAGACAGATACACAACACATATCTAAACAGTGTTCACACGTTTATACTTCACACTTATTTTTTTTATGTAAATTTCTCATTGCAATGTTTACACTTAAATATTTTATCTTAATTTATCTCTAACCATCTGTGTACATATTATATATATATATATATATATATATATATATATATATATATATATATATATATATATATATAGCTCCATATGTAAATAACTAGCCCACTGCTATTATGTATGTACATTTTTACTTTTATTTGTTGTTTAAACGTGTTTCCCATTCCAATAAAGATGCTTTAAATTGAAAAAACTGAAATTGAATTGAGAGAGAAGAGGCACAATGAGCTTCAGGTGCGTGATGAGCTTCAGGTGCGAATGGGTCTTTGTGTTTTTTCCTTGTTTAAATGTCTGAGGAGAAGTTAATGTGAAAGAAATCATGTTTGAAGTGAGAGCACCCTCTACTGGACAGAACTCAGAAACCGGGTCATCAGAATCAGAATTGTGTTTATTATCAAATAGGTTTTCACATCAGATGAATTTGATATGATGTTTTGGTGCATAACAAACACAGTAAGTAGAAAAATACAGAAAAAGTAAATTAAAAAGCAGTTGATGTCAGTACAATGAGAAAGTTACAGATAAAGTTCTCCAGCTTCAGACGCTGACGCAGGTCCCACAGGAAGTCTTTGGTCCTGCTACAGAGCTGAAGTCCAGAACAGGTTCCTGGCAGAGGTTCCTGGGGAGCCCAGGTGCTGGAGGATGAAGGGGAGAGCTTCATCAGGTGAGACAATACCGGGCTCAGAAGTCTCGGTCACTACACAAGTCAGGACGACGGGTCTGTGGTCAGAGTCCGGTGGTCCTTGTTTTTTGGGAACAGGGATGATGGTGGAGGTTTTGAAGCCGGCTGGTAAGTGACATGTTGAAGATCAGCACAGTGCCTCAGGGCAGATGTGAGACAGAATCTTTCGTCTCCATTATGGAGACATGTCACTGAGAGGAAGGGGGCACTGTAGTGGCCCCTAGGGAAGAGGCCCCTGACGAGCTAACCCCGAGTGGTGTCAGGAGTATTGTCTTTCAAAGCGACAGTAAAACTCCTCCGGTCGTGGATGTTGGTTAGTAACAGTCTGGTCTGACCCAGGTTAAGTGAATAACTGGTTTCTGTCAGTTCTCCTCATACACATGAGCGGGGAAGAATGTGAATAAAGACGGGAGTAACTCTTCCTCCAGTTCAGTAGGTGGCGCTCTGCCAACGTACGACGGGTCGTACGTTGCACATCTGCACATCTACTAACCCTAACCCTAACCCTTGCCGTGGAGACGTCCTCAATTTTAAAAGTAAAACTGTGTTGTTGTTTTTGGTGCCGTTGCTTCCTGCGAGTGGGGCAGGGCAGTTATAACCTACGGAGCATGAATGACACATAACCCGAGCTGACCCTGGTTACTAAAGGAGTTATCTCAGTCTGTTAACCGCGGTGGTGTTTACAGAAACCGGGGTGTTGTTGACTTGACCCAAATATAATCTGTTTTTTAAACTGCATGTAAAAGCAGTGATGGATCATCAGCTGAGAACTGGTGCTGTAGTTTCTTCTGAGCTCAGCTGTGAAACAAGGCCGGTCATTCTTACAACTCACCCAGGTGCATGATGGTTCGACGTCACAGCCTCTGAAGACGCATCCTGTCCTGAACGTGAGCTTCAATGTTAATGTTATGGACATATTGATCACCCATAAGTTCTGATTTCTGCTGCATCCGACCCATAAAATACTAAAGTAGAACATGAATCATAATCAAGTCTGTTTGCACAGATTACATTTACATAATCATGCAAACATATCTAACTAAATTAACTATATGAATTATATTACATATATGACTATATAAATTCTATAACATAACTACATTAACTATATAACATTTAGCAATATGAAGTCTTTAATGTATTTAACTATTCACATTCAGTTTTGTAAATGTTTCATTTATTTAAAAAAAAAAAGTTCTTGTCAGATTTATTGATAAATGATTAAAGCCTGAAATGTTTTAAAGTGGATAAATAATAAAAAACAATTACTGTCAGATTAAACTGAAACAAACAAAGACATGGATTCAGAAATACTCTTGATAATATTCAAGATTATCGTCCTGATACGAATTGATTAAAGAACCAAACCTGAAGTCAACGGGGGCAGGAACCAATCCTGACAATCCTGACATCACCCGGGGCATGAACCAATCCTGACAATCCTGAAATCACCGGGGGCAGGAACCAATCCTGACAATCCTGACATCACCCGGGGCATGAACCAATTCTGACAATCCTGAAATCACCGGGGGCGGGAACGAATCCTGACAATCCTGACATCACCGGGGGTGGGAACCAATCCTGACATCATCGGGGGCGGGAACCAATCCTGAAATCACCGGGGGCGGGAACCAATCCTGACAATCCTGACATCACCGGGGGTGGGAACCAATCCTGAAATCACCAGGGGCGGGAACCAATCCTGACAATTCTAACATCACCCGGGGTGTGAACCGATCCTGACACCACCGGGGTCGGGGACCAATCCCAGAACGACAGACATTCGTTTTGTAGAAATTGAAAAGGTAAAAAAGACAAATTCAACATTTACCACGATCTGATTTTATTGTATTGGTGTCAACATGCAGTACTCTGTAGTATTTATGAAGAGATGTACTCCAGTATGCAGTACTCTGTAGTATTAACAAGGAGATATACTCCAGTATGCAGTACTCTGTAGTATTAACAAGGAGATATACTCCAGTATGCAGTACTCTGTAGTATTTACGAGGAGATGTAGTCCAATATAGATTACTCTGTAGTATTAACGAGAAGATGTACTCTAGTAAGCAGTACTCTCTGTAGTATTTATGAAGTACAGAGAGCATATACTTCTGCCTTTTTAGAGATTTCCTGTTGAAGTGATTCGACAGTTTCCAACAAATCAGAGACTTCAGATGATTTCCTTTCTTTACTTCTGATCAACTGCTCAATCTTCTCCTCCACACCTGAAGAACACACATACACACACACACACTAAATATATATAGTGTAACCCTAACACAGAGTATGTATATATAAAAAAATATATGTACATACACAGTGTATATATAACAAAAACTGTATGCGTGTATATACACAAAAACTATTTACTGCAGTGCTGCAGATGCTGTCCGTATTCTTTAGTTCCTCTCACCGTGTCTGTTCCAACATTAAATATCCTGGTAATTTTAATTAAAATCAGAATGAATACTACACATCTAAGTAAAAGTACTACCTTGTATCTGTCTGAGTTTGTCATCCACCTGTCTCTTCATGTTCTCTGCCTCCTCCACGATTTTCTTCAGTCGTTCTCCGGCTTCGCTCTGAACCAACTGGTTTGAGTTTCTTTGATTCAAACCTTCAAATAACTTTATCACATCGTCCAGATCCTGGTAGACAGACATCAATCACACGTCACTTCAAAAACACAAGTGGTTGATTGGCTGAACGGTGGCTGTTGTAACTACACTGCAATTTCTTGACAGGTGAAATAATCAAACAACCTGTTGAACCCGTTTGAAGGAATACACTCCAAAACATGGGATTAGGGGTTAAAAACAGTAATACTGTCAGTTTTAATGACTAAAAGCAGTATTACTTCCAAGTTTGAAGCCTAAAAGCACTAATACTTCCATATTTTAGGTTAACCTGCAGTAATACAGCCAAGATTTAGGCTTACAAGCAGTATTACTTTCAGGTTTTTGATTATAAATGGTAATACTTGTGTATTCTACAAACGATGTGAAAACACGTGAAACAAACGGTAATTCTTTCAAGTTTTAGGACTCAAACCAGTAATTCTTATAAAATTTGCTCCCTGAGTTGTGTCTTTATTTAAAAACAACTCTGTAGCCTGTTTTCCTATGTCAAATCTATCCTTAGGGCAACTGACAGACTACAGACAGAGTGTGTCAGTAGTCTTACCTTGTCTGTGTCTGTAGCGTGTGAAGCGGTCTCCGCCGCCTGTCTGGCCATCTCTTCGTTTTGTTCAGTTTTCTTCTTCAGACCGTCGATTTCGTTTTGCAGACCTTCAGGTCGACGATTCATCAGCTTCGTCTCTAATTCGTCCACTTTGTCTTTGATCTAAAAAATGAGCAAAATACTTTGAAACACACTTATAGAACTGAAGTGACAGATATTTGAGATATTATGGATATTTACATCTTGGATTTGGTCTTTGGTCATGTCCCTGTCTCGGCTCGCTGTTTCCAGGTCATTGTTGGCTTTGTCCTGAGCTTTCTCTGCATCATAAATGTCTCTTCTGATCTCTGTCACATCAGTTTGCTTTGTCTGATCCCTGAACACAAAGAGAACAAGATATGATAGTCACTGATCAATCAGTCACAAGTGAAAAAAAAAAAAAAGTGGGATTCATGGTAACTGATGCTAACTGGCTCCGGAACAGGTTAAGTTTGAGGTAAGAGATCAATCAGTTCAACTTCCACCACGAACTGATCATCAGGGATTTATTTCAGGACTGTTGGAGCGACTTTGTTGTAAACTCATTTTTTTAATTTCACTTTGTAGACTCTCAATTTTACATGTTGCTTTGACTGAATTTACCAGCTGGTGTCAATGTCTCAACCTCACTATGTAAAGAGCCTTGAGAAAATGTACGTTGGGATTTGGTGCTATACAAATAAAATTGAATGGAATCATTTCTTCTCGTATCAGATTAAAAACTTATTCATGGTTCTCTCGCTTGTAATTAATGACTCCGCCTCTTTCACATGAAGGCGCTCGTAGCAGGACTATAAAGTTAGCTTTATATTTTAGTTGTGTTTTAGTCCAAGTTTAATATTTTGGTTCAGTTTAAATATTTTTGGCAAAGTTTTTGTTTTTTCTACAATTTTGTCTATTATCAAGTTTCATGTTGAGATTAAAGTTTCTTTTGGTGTTCGGAGTGTTGGAAGTGATTTGTGTTTGCTGACACTGACCTTAGTTTGTGAGCTGTTTGCAGCAGGTCGTGGGCAGTCTTGGTGTGCTCCTCCAGGTTCCTCAGGTCATGCTGGAGGTGTGTAGTGTTGAATAGTAGATTATTGATTTCAGTGATCATTGATCGGATCTGAGCAGGTGATTGTGGCAACTGGATGTCCAGAACAGCTCGGGCCATTTTCTCAATGTCTTCAGGAGAAACCATCTCATCTGTTAGAAACATGAGGTATAATCTGTTCTATCATATCATCACGAACAGGTGAGGTAACCCGTTAACAACAGTTGCTGTGTAAAGTTTTGACCATGATGAGTTCTTTTCTCATTAGCTCTTTTTTGATGAGTCAGCCCATTGTCTGTGTGTTGGTTACAAGAATGTTCTGCCAGGTCACTGAAACTAGCTCCTCGTTGTATTTGCGATTTTTGTTTTGGGATTTTTGCGCGACTCTGATCAAATTTTGTGTGCCTTAGGAATCAACAACCTGAATCTGTCTTTCTGGAGCCACAGCTAAGCTGTACATACGACGCCAAACGCCAGCTCCTTGACAAACTGCCTCGCCCTTGCTCACCAGCCAACCTGCCCAGCGCCTTCAGCACATCAGCCTTTATTAAAAACTGTTGAACTATTCTCTCGGTCCGCCGTCTGCATACTGAGTCCAAACAGTGTCAACCGTAACACTTGCATTCATACTGGCAGTTCTACTTCTTTAGGGTTCTACCCATCCAGCATTATTGCTTTTGCATAGGTTTAAATGGTGGCCCTGAAGTATAAACCACAACGGCAAATGAGAAAGCACAATGACATTAACCTACCAGAAAAAGGTGGGGATCTGCTATGTACGAAGATGGTTGCTGATTGGACGGACACACTGTCCACCCTTTGAACTTGAAGGAAATACAGCACATGCCTTTGGGCATGTAGCTCCTGGTAGGGTCTCCCCAAGGCAGATTTCTCAGGGGAAGGGCCAGACTAAGAACGGTTCAGAAATCCCTGATGAGACGGCCATGTTTTTAGTTTGGTAACCTCGTCCAGGAAAAGGGAAACTGTGGACCTCGACTGGGGGAATTCGTCAGCAAGTGTCTGGTGGCAGAAACTTGGCACATGAGACCAAATCGGGCCAAGCCCAAAAAAATACCAATCGGTAAAGGTGTCAGGGTTCGTGCTGTGGCCAGGTTACAGTCCAAAAGCAAGAGGGGAGACAAACAAATTGATTCTTCTCACACAGATGCTGTAACACTTCAATCTCCTAGAAAAACCATCTTAAGTAACTTGAATATACCCATTTACTCTCATAGAAGTTCTTCTCCCTCCTCCTTCACAAGGATCATCACTCAGAAAACTCATCATTCTATAAAATTTTCTCTGAAAGTTCCTGTAGGAGAGTTTCTGAATAAGACCCCAGGTTTCTACAGTTCACCTGAACACTGACCCATCAAGTAGTGTTTGGTTTGCCGGATGAGCTCCTTGGTTTGGTTCTTCTCTCTCTCAAAGGAGTCCAGTCTGTCGTGGATCCGGTCTTCCGAGTTTTTGGCCTGGTCTTTGGTATCCTGAGCGACCTGTTTGGCATTATTGATCTGACCCACAAGAAAGAGTTATGACATTTGTTTTACAGTGTTTCAGTGTTTGTATTACAGGACTGTACAGAGTTCACATATCAACCTGTTCATGTTGTAGAACTCATCTTTAACAGAAACACCAATGAAGAAGATTGTAATCGTGATATTACAGAGAAGGAGACGGAGCTTTGGCTCATCATTACCTTTGACATAGTTCCCTTCTGAAATGGATTTTAAACCCGAGGCCTGTACTACGAAGCAGAATTTGTGGTTACCATGGTAACTTCAGGCTTAACTCTGGTTTTCTGTCCTACAAAGGTTCACTCGTTACCGGGGTAAATCACCATGGTAACCTATGAGGAATGGCTAACCTGCTTTGGAGCAGGTTTAGCGAGAGAAAAGATCTCATGACGACCAATGAATAGTTCAGTGTGATTGATGACATCACACATTAACAATCTGACATAACGTCAGCTTCTCTTCATCACAGTTTGATCATCGTCAGATAAAAGACTCAAATATTCTCTCAATCATTAGACTGACTTTAATTATCAAACATTATTTCAAGTTGTTTTTTTTAACTATATATATTTTCATCTCACTTTGTAGGAAGTCGCTTAAACCAAATTGACCTGCAGGTGTCAGCGTTTCAATGTTACTTGTAATTTACGACTCTGCCTCTTCCACATGTGAGCTCGTAGCTGAAGATGAACTGAGACAGTTGATCTCCAGGACTGTCAATGTTAGGTGCAGTCAAACCAGAGAAAGAAAACATATCCTAGGTATGTTGAACTCACTTCGTAGTACAGGCCTCTGTTCACAGGAACAGGATCAATATCTGTGTTACCATCGTGTTGACCAACATGTGGACTGGACCAGTACCATCACCAGTCGTCACCTGCCTTGTTCCTGGACTCCTCCAGTGGAGCCGGGAGTGAGACGAGTTTGTCCTTTGCTCTCTCTGTTGTTTCTGAAACGTTCTGAGTAACACCAACGACTCCGTCACAGTTTGGACCTCCACATTTCCTTCGTCCCGGAGGCAAAACACACAGAGCTCCACCACATCCTGAACAGTCGTCCAGACCTGGTCCTCCACAAATCTGCATCAGACCACAACAAGCTGCTTCAAGTCCACAAACACATAATCTGACTTTTTATTAAAAAAAAAAAATTGAATCTAATCTATGATTAATTTAATCTATATTTTTAGCAGTCTAACTTTTTTCATAATATATTATATTATTATATAATATTATTATTCATATAAATGTTTTAATGTAATCCTGTTTTAATCTCATCTTTATATTTTAATATAATCGAAATTTTAAATATAATCTATAGTTTATATTTTCTAAATCTTTAATCAAATCTATTTTTATTTAATCTAATCTATATTTTTATATAATCTCAATTTTTAATCTAATCTATGTTTATTTAATCTGTATGTTTATATCTAATCTGTATGTTTATATAATCTAAATGTTTGATATAATCTATATGTTTCTATGATCTAAATATTAATATAATCTAAATGTTTATGAAATCTAATGTTTGAATCTAATCTGTATGTTTATATTATCTAAATGTTTATATCATTTGTATGTTTTCAGCTTCTCTGACTGATAAAAATGTGGCTGTATCAGAATAATAATCTTGTGAGCGTATGTTTAGAAACTCATGGTTGAGGTACACACCCACCTTTCGGTTGAGGTCGACCACACTCAGCTCTTTGATCTTCTTCTCCAGTGGAACCAGGTTTCCTCTGCTGCTGCACAGGCTCAGTTTCTGTTTGACTTCCTGTCTGGTGTCCATGGAGTTCTCTAAAGCTTCGTGGGAAGTTTTCACCTTGTTCTCGTCCGACAGGAAGCTCTGACGAAGCTTCTGGATCTCGTCCAGAAGCTCTACAACAAATCCAAGAAGAAGAGGATGAACAGATCCAAGAAGAAGAGGAGGAACTGATCCAAAAAGAAGAGGAGGAACAGATCTAAGATCCAGATCTCATGAAGCGCCACATTTTATATTCAAGTCAAACTTCAAATAATAAGATTCTTTCCTTTGTTTAGCATTAGAAACCTGACACACTCTATATAACCTGACACATTGTATATTATCTGACTCACTGTATATAACCTGACAAACTGTATATAATCTGACACATTGTATATTATCTGACACACTATATATAACCTGACACACTGTATATAACCTCACACAATGCATATAACCTGACAAAATGCATATAACCTGACACACTGTATATAATCTGACACTGTATATAACCCGACCCAGTCATGGGGCCCTACACACATGTTCTGTCTGTTCATCCTTATGGGTTCAACACATTTCTGTACCTTCCATGTTTTCTTCTTCTTCATCATCATCTTCATCATATGGATCCTCGATCATTTTCTCCTTCAAACTGTCCAGAAGCTTCTTGAACTCCAGACGAATGTTGTCAATTTCAGTGTTGAGCAGAGGAGACGGATCGATCAGGATCATGTTTGGGTCAATGGCTTCTTTCAACTTCCTGTAATTATGGGGTTTGATATTTTGAAGAGAGTGAGTTCTGACCTCCAGCGGTGACAGAGACAGTGACGTGACTTTGTAGATATGTTTAATATTAGAAGCCGATGGTGACAACAGACAACATCTTTTTAAAGTATGAATATGTCGCAACAGGAAAAAGGATTTACCCAATCCTGACACAAAGTTTTTCCCCCTTGTCCAACTTCGACAGGGACCGTCCCGTGAGGTTGGTCAGGCCATCCAACTCCGAGTGCATCTGCGACAGCCGTTGCCGGTAGCGATCAACACCAGGCCGCAGGTCATCGCCGTGGCGAGGGATGAAGGTTCTCATCGTCTGAGCGGCTCGTTGGACGTCTGTGACACTTTCAGCCCAGACGGCGGTGCAGGGGTGGCAGTCCTCGCAGGCCGGGAACGCTGAGCTGTATCCGAGGGAACACTCGTCACAGAAGATACCAGAAACGCCGGTTCGACAGAGACACTCGCCGGTTTCAGGGTCACATGACGGACGCTCGGTTCCCTCCAGGTTACAGTCACAAGCTGAGGGCAAGATGTGATTGATCAGAATAAAAACCACTCTGATCTGAGTCACAGAGCGGTCTGTCTGTCGGTCTGTCTGTCTGTAAGTCTGTCTGTCTGTAAGTCTGTCTGTAAGTCTGTCTGTCTTGTAAGACTGTAAGTCTGTCTGTCTGTCTGTCTGTAAGACTGTAAGTCTGTCTGTCTGTCTCTCTGTAAGTCTGTCTGTCTGTCTGTCTGTCTGTCTGTCAGTAAGTCTGTCTGTCTGTCTGTCTGTCTGTAAGTCTGTCTGTCTTGTAAGACTGTAAGTCTGTCTGTCTGTCTGTCTGTAAGACTGTAAGTCTGTCTGTCTGTCTCTCTGTAAGACTGTAAGTCTGTCTGTAAGACTGTCTGTAAGTCTGTCTGTCTGTCTGTCTGTCTGTCAGTAAGTCTGTCTGTCTGTCTGTCTGTCAGTAAGTCTGTCTGTAAGTCTGTCTGTGTGCCTGTGTGTGTGTCCATGTGTGTCCATGTGTGTCCATGTGTGTGTGTGTTTCCTCACAGATACACTGCAGGTCTGGATTCCCAAAATGATTTTCTCCACATTCATCACATTGTCTCCCTCCAAACTCGGGACGACACTGACATTGTCCCGTCACCTGAACACATCACAGGATTTATCAATTCTATATTTCATCCCTCGGAATCTTTTACTGTAAAACTGATATTATTCATAAACGTTACTTTTTTACAGAAGATTAAACTGAACCATGTGGTTCATGTGATTCTGTTCTGCAGAGTCAACTAACTGTAACGGTCCTCGACCCCCCGTCCTACCGACCCCCCAACCCCCCCAACCTCCAACCCCTCGACAGAGGATTTGACCATTCGTTACATATTCATCCAGAATAAAAGAGTCTGATTAGAAACCAGATCAGGTTCTGACCTTCGGGTTCTGACCTTCGGGTTCTGATCATCAGGTTCTGATCATCGGGTTCTGACCTTGTGGCAGATGTTGGAGAAGGAGTTCACGGGGTCACAGCTGCAGGGCTGACATCCCGACGGCCCGTCCAGGTTCCAGTATCCGTCCTCACAGTCGTCACAGAGGACGCCCACTACGCCCGTCCTGCATGGACACTGTCCTGTCCTCGCATCACAGAAACAGGAACTCCCCAGAGGACAACGGGTCACCTCCGTCCCACGCCGGTCACAGGAGCATTCTGGGAAATATGTTACACACAGATTCAGTTTAATATCAAGGTTTAAAGAAATGTTAGTCAGGCAGTCAGAGTCCAGGGGGTGGAGCTAATGAAGCTCAGTATCAGTCTGAGGGTCCTGGTCCAACCAGGTTCTGTTCTGATGGAACCGTTGACCCAACTCCAGTTGTCAGCAGGAGGAGGGGGGACTTAGCCCAGACTGTTTAAAGCATGGAGAGTTGATCCTGACCTGATCCTGATCTGATCCTAAACCTGATCCTGATCCTGACCTGATCCTAAACCTTATCCTGACCCTGATCCTTATCCTACGGTGGCCCTGAAGTGCAAATCACAACGGCGAAATAAAAAACAACGCCGAAATAAAACACAACGCCGAAAGAGTAAACACTACATCATCAACGTCAGGGCCACCGTATTATCCTTATATTGACCTGATCCTGACCCTGAACCCGACGATCATTCATGATCACACCCTCTGATCATTTTTATCTTTATACCTTTGCAGTTTTGGACCAAAGCGTTGCCGTAGTAACCAGGTCTGCAGCTCTGGCAGCCTGGTCCTATTGTGTCGTGGCGGCAGCGCAGACATTCGCCCGTCAGACTGTCGCAGGCGTCGCGGTCGTCTGGGTCGATGTTGTTGTTGCAGGGACACTCGGCACAACTGGCACCCGGCAACGTCAGGTCACCATAGAAACCAGGGCTGCATCTGTCACATCGTGGACCTGAGGACAAACAGAACAGATGTTCATCCTGTTATCTTGTCCTTGACCTCAGTGTCACCAAAACAGATCCACACTTAGAGCATGTACTTCTCAAACTCCGAACCCTACACGTACTCGTCAGAGGTCTGTACCAGGACCAGATCCAGGTCCTTCAGTTCCTGTGACCCGAGTCCATCACAACTGTGTCCACTGTGTCCATTCAAAGGAAAACGGGAAAATGTTCTCATTTTCTCAGGCATTTGATTAATTACAGTGTGTGTGTGTGAATTTGTATTGTCACACTTTTGGGTATTTCTTTGTTTTTGTTCATTGTGTTGATGCTTGTACTGTTTTCTAATTTCTATTCATGACTTGTTTTAATGTGTATGTTGTTTCTAAGATAACACACTTGGGGTTAACTTGTAATGAAGGAGTTATATAAATAAAACTGACATTGACATTGACCTCAGTGGAAAAGGTCACAAGGTCAAAGGTTAAAGGAGGATTCATCCGACTCCACTGACAACTACGTCTTCATGTGATGTCGTGGTTAAATGACACATTTCGGAAGATGAACTACAAAAACGATGTTTCCTTGTTTTAACACGGTGATGACTCGACTCAAGGTCAAACTAAACCCGACAGGAAGTGAGGTCAACAGACCTGAGTGTCCGTCCCTGCAGTGACACGTTACACTGAGGGATTGTGGGTCGTGTTGGCAGGAAGTGGCAAAGAACCGTCCTCTGCCCTTCACGTCTGGACACATGCAGGGCTGACAGGGCTGCCTGGAGACAGGGTTTCCATAGTAACCCTCCAAACACCTGCACACAGAAAATATGATTCTGTTCATTGTCAAACACACACACGAAAGCAATGATATACAGGATTATATCATTTTGTTTCTCACGTATAATCAAAGTTATACAACCGGATTGAGAATATACCAGGACAAAGACACGTTCAAAACTAAGAATCAACAGTATCTATGTGGTTTAAGTAACGATTATTGTTTTATAATATTCACTGACATTGACTCAAGTTTTATAGAGCACAACAGTGAAAATCCCATATTCTCCATTGACATTTTTATTATTCGCCATAATGTCGTAACCATGATGAGATGTCAGTGAACGCAGCATGAGTTCCTGGTTCCTGCTGCGTTCACTGACCTCTAGTTGTTACATTACACGCTCACAACACACGAGACTCTGTCAACCTTATAAACTCTTCAGTGGTGATGATGGAAATGATGATGACGGTGATGATGATGGTGATAGTGATGGCGATGATGATGGTGATGATGATGACAGTGATGATGATGGTGTTCAATTCAAGAAGTCGGTTTGAAGTCGTTGAAAAGTCATTCAAAATGGATTATGGGACGAGTAGTTCCTTTGCTCTTAAAATGATTATGTACACAATCTTGTACCTTTGACTCTTTTTCATTTTACAATTTTTTTGATTCAATATCAAAGATTCATCTCGCGGTTTATTGTCTTGGTTCCAGACTTAAAACTCTTTATACAAGGATCTTATGAAACGTCAATGGAGAAAATGAATGAATGGGAAATTCAAAAAAGTGGGTGGTCACTGTTGCGCTCTAGTGCGTTGCACTGCTTCCACCTGATTGGCAGATTGGATGGTTTACAGATGTTCAGTGGGAGTGTGACCTGTCACAGCGACGTCCGGCGGCGTGATCTCTGCAGTCCAGACACACTCCACTCTCCTGGTCGCACACGTCTGACAGGCCGCCACAGTCACAGGGTCGACACCACGGGAAACCCCACAGTCCCGCCTGACAACGGTCACAGCGACGCCCCGTCACCTCGGAGCGACACACACACTGACCTCTGACCTGGTCACACAGCTCCGACACCGAGCCTCCAGGGTCACAACCGCAGGCTGCCGACGACAGACACACTGCCGTGAACATGACATACTACAGACACACTACAGACTCACTGACAAACTACAGACTCACTGACACACTCACGACAGACACACTACAGACTCACGAGAGACTCACTGACAAACTACAGACTCACTGACACACTCACTACAGACACACGACAGACTCACGAGAGACTCACTGACAAACTACAGACTCACTGACAAACTCACTACAGACACACTAAGGACTCACGACAGACTCACTGACACACTCACGACAGACACACTACAGACTCACTGACACACCCACTACAGACACACTACAGACTCACGACAGACTCACTGACACACCCACTACAGACACACTACAGACTCACTGATACACCCACTACAGACTCACTACAGACACACTACAGACTCACTGACACACCCACTACAGACACACTACAGACTCACGACAGACTCACTGACACACCCACTACAGACACACTACAGACTCACTGATACACCCACTACAGACTCACGACAGACACACTGCAGACTCACTGACAGACTCACGACAGACACACGACAGACTCACTGAGACTCACTTGACACACCCACTACAGACACACTAAAGACTCACGACAGACTCACTGACAAACTACAGACTCACTGACACTCAATACAGACACACTACAGACTCACGACAGACACACTGACAGACTCACGACAGACACACTACAGACTCACGACAGACACACTACAGACTCACTGACAAACTACAGACTCACTGACAAACTCACTGACAAACTCACTACAGACTCACTGACACACTCACTGACACTCACGACACACTCACTGACACACTCACTACAGACTCACTGACACACTCACTACAGACTCACTGACACACTCACTACAGACTCACTGACACACTCACTACAGACTCACTGACACAATCACTACAGACTCACTACAGACTCACTGACACACACTCACTACAGACTCACTGACACACTCACTACAGACTCACTGACACAATCACTACAGACTCACTGACACACTCACTACAGACTCACTGACACACTCACTACAGACTCACTGACACACTCACTACAGACTCACTGACACACTCACTACAGACTCACTACAGACTCACTGACACACTCACTAACTTACTGACACACTCACTACAGACTCGGTGACACACTCACTACAGACTCACTGACACACTCACTGACACACTCACTGACACACTCACTACAGACTCACTGACAGACTCACTACAGACTCACTGACACACTCACTACAGACTCACTGACACACTCACTACAGACTCACTGACACACTCACTGACACACACTGACACACTCACTGACACACTCACTGACACACTCACTACAGACTCACTGACACACTCACTACAGACTCACTGACACACTCACTGACACACACTGACACACTCACTACAGACTCACTGACACACTCACTACAGACTCACTGACACACTCACTGACACACACTGACACACTCACTGACACACTCACTACAGACTCACTGACACACTCACTACAGACTCACTGACACACTCACTGACACACACTGACACACTCACTGACACACTCACTGACACACTCACTACAGACTCACTGACACACTCACTACAGACTCACTGACACACTCACTACAGACTCACTGACACACTCACTACAGACTCACTGACACTCACTACAGACTCACTGACACTCACTACAGACTCACTGACACACTCACGACAGACACACGACAGACTCACTGATACACTCACGACAGACACACTACAGACTCACTGACACACTCACTGACACACTCAGACTCACTATAGGCACACTACAGACTCACTGACACACTCACTGACACACTCAGACTCACTATAGGCACACTACAGACTCACTGACAGACTCACTACAGACTCACTGACAAACTACAGACTCACGACAGACTCACTGACACACTCACTATAGGCACACTACAGACTCACTGACAAACTACAGACTCACAGACACACTCACTACAGACTCACTGACACACTCACTACAAGCTCACTACAAGCTCACTGACAAACTACAGACTCACTGACAAACTCACTACAGAATCACGACAGACTCACTGACACACTCACGACAGACTCACTGACAAACTACAGACTCACTGACACACTACAGACTCACTGACAAACTCACTACAGACTCACGACAGACTCACTGACAAACGAAAGGCTCACTGACAAACTACAGACTCACGACAGACTCACTGACACTACAGACTCACTACAGACTCACTGACAAACTACAGACTCACTGACACACTCACGACAGACACACGACAGACTCACTGACACACTACAGACTCACGACAGACTCACTGACACACTACAGACTCACGACAGACTCACTGACACACTACAGACTCATTGACAAACTACAGACTCACTGACAAACTCACTACAGACTCACGACAGACTCACTGACAAACTACAGACTCACTGACAAACTACAGACTCACTGACACACTCACAACAGACTCACTGACAAACTACAGACTCACTGGCCCACTCACTACAGACTCACTGGCCCACTCACTATAGACTCACTGGCCCACTCACTACAGACTCACTGACAAACTACAGACTCACTGACACTCACTACAGACTCACTGGCCCACTCTCTACAGACTCACTACAGACTCACTGGCCCACTCACTACAGACTCACTGACAAACTACAGACTCACTGACACTCACTACAGACTCACTGGCCCACTCTCTACAGACTCACTGACAGACTCACTGACAAACTACAGACTCACTACAGACACACTTGTCTTTGTGTCTGCCCCCCCATCCCCCCTCCCCAGCAGCTTTTCAGAGGAGAACCTTCATCTAAAGGTGAATTTCTTACGTTTGCAGCCGTCGGGTCCAAAGCCAAATGTCATTGGTGCACAAGTATCACAGCAACGACCAATCACATTCTGTTTACATTCACAGAACCCGCCCAGTTTGGTGCAGGACGGTCCGAGGGAGCCGACGACGTTACACCTGCAAACTGACGACAGGAGAAAGACAAAAGAAAACTTTTCTCTTCCTCGTGACCTTTGTCAACACGTCGCATCACGGGTCCACATGTCGAGCTACTTACGAACGGCTCCGTTGTGGATTCGTGCCGACGTGCTCTTGATCAGTCCCTCACAGAGTTGAGGGAGTGAATCCTGTGTGTCGAGCTCAGCAGCCAAACCAACGCAGCCAAACCGCTGGAAAGATTCCAGGTCCGTCTGAGAGCAGAAGCTGTGAATAGACTCGACTCGGGGGATCAGACCCATCTGAAAATGATTATAATATTTGATAATTAACATCTGACACATCATCACAGTTCATAAAGTGACCCAACCGTCCGTCAAGTCAAGTCTGGATCTGACCTGTGATTGGACCGTTACTGTGGGGGGAGGGGTTTATTTCATTATCCTCACCGAGTCAATCAGGACGAATGATCCATCAGATTCAGATTGTTTATTAAAGATGACGTCCACAAAGTAACGACCTCCTGTATTCAGACACACGGCCGAGTCCAGAACACGAGCTCTGAACACAAACAAACAAATACACATTTCAGACTGCGTCTTTATTTGTACACAGTCATGTGACATTTCTGCAGCCAATCAGCGTGGTCTCACCTGGAGTTTCCAGGAAGAGTCAAAGTTTCACTTCCTGTTGGATTGCTGCTGCAGCCACCATCACCCGGTGACATCATTATGATGCTGACTGAAGCCAGCCAATCAGACGGAGACTGAAGCAGCAGAAAATTTTTAAATTACCATCAAATAAATAATCATCATATACAGATGCAGCTCAAAAAATTTGAATCAGCTTATTTTAAGAATCTTCAAGGCTGCAGTCGTCCCTGTTTCTCAAGGATTCATGAATATGACATTTGATATTTTGTAAAAAGTCTTAATGTAAATTGTGGAAGTCAGTGATAATACACTTTTACGGTACTTACAGACCCTAGAACTTATATATTATGATAAAAGCCACGACATCTCAATTTTGACAATACAGGCCCTTTAAAGTGAAATCCATCTTTTTTCCTTAGAAAATGAATTAACTCTAGTTAATATCTGACCATTGAATCTGTTCTGGTCTGAAAAAATGTGGTCAGAACAATAATCAGAACCAGATGACCCTGAGGGTTCTCATCACCTCTGTCTCGTAACGAATGACCAGCTGGTAATCCGATGATGACGGCAGGTTATCCACAGTGAACCGAAGCCCCGCCCCCTCCAACACTCTGACCAATCCCAGGCCTGTCCAGGTGATCGGCCGATCATGTGTCCTCTGGCGGGGGATGATCTGAAGGGCGTGACCCGGGTCCAGAGGGATGCCAGTCAGCTGTAGGATCCAATGAAACATCAGGGGAAACATTCAGGACGAAGACAATCCGATTGGCTGAGAGGTCATAATGAAGCCCCCTCATTGGTCAAAATAAAGCTTGACATGGAATGAGTCACTTTTCACCTGTTCCCGTCTCCTCCTACGGGCAAGTCGACGAGTCCTCCGAACCAGAACAACTTGTCCATTATTGAATTTAAAGTCAAAACCCTGCTCCCTGTAGTACTGCTCACACTGTGGTAAAAGTACTGCATTCAGCTGAAAATACACAAATACTACATGTAAAATACAGTAATGAAAAATATGTGTATTAGTAGTATTACATTTTATATGCAAACATTTATTTTAAAAAATGAATACTACGTGAAAAATGCAATACTACATGTAAAATACACATTAACGCTACATGTCAGACTCGCTGTTTGAACATCCTCAGTGTCACACACCAGAGAAGAAGATGATGACGGAGTATTTGTCGGAGAAGGAGATCTTTCTCCATGCAGTGGTGCGGCGAGTTCTGCCTCATACAGGAAGTAGTCCAGCGAAGGCAGGAAGTACCCGGGGGCGGGGTCAGAGCAGCGCTGACCAATCATGTTTGGTAAACAGTGACAGTGTCCGTCGTCCGGAGAACACCTGAGGAGAGAGGATGTTTGCTGAACTGATTCACGTCTAATGGATTAAAAACTGATCAGAGAGCCGTTTCAGCTGTTTGATGTAGCACCGGGATTTCCCCCAAGGGCCAGTGTCTGAGGTGACGACGCCTGACGTGATGACACCTGGTGAAGGTCATCAATCAGGAAAATAAAACTGCAGTCACAACATCGAGGACCAAGAACAAAGGTAGGAACACTAAGACTGGGTCACAGAAACCAATGAGCTTCAGGGCAGTCAAGGGTTTGAGAACAATTAGACACAATTAGAGACATAATTATGAGGGCTGTGAAGACAGATGTAGAGAAACAGAGAAAACAGGAATTAAATTAAGAAAGAGACACTCAAAGGTAAGTAAGTAAAACAGGAAATAAGCTCCACATTCAAATGACTGAACAACAAATACAAAGACCCAAACACAAGGTTTTACAGAGTAAATCAAAAGTCCACAGCCGGTACACAATAAACAGAGATTCACTTTCTCTGATTCACTTCTAATGAAGTTCTGATGATGGACAAATTCAAGTGTTTCTTTTTTTTGTGCAATGTCCAACTGCTGCGGAAGATTTGCAGGTAAGACGTATCAGGGATTAGTAAATTAGGGGTCAGGTGGAAGGGGTTATGTAGTAGGGGTCAGGTGGAAGGGGTCAGGTAGTAGGGGTTAGGTGGTAGGGATCAGGTAGTAGGGGTTAGGTGGTAGGGATCAGGTAGTAGGGGTTAGGTGGTAGGGATCAAGTGGTAAGGGTTAGGTGGTAGGGATCAAGTGGTAGGGGTTAGGTGGTAGGGATCAAGTGGTAGGGGTTAGGTGGCAGGGTTCAAGTGGTAGGGGTTAGGTGGCAGGGTTCAGGTGGTAGGGATCAGGTGATGGGGTTCAGGTAGTAGGGGTTAGGTGGTAGGGATCAAGTGGTAGGGGTTATGTGGTAGGGATCAGGTGGTAGGGATCAGGTGGTAGTGATCAGGTGGTAGTGATCAGGTGGTAGGGGTTAGGTGGTAGGGATCAGGTAGTAGGGATTAGGTGGTAGGGATCAGGTAGTAGGGTTAGGTGGTAGGGATCAAGTGGTAGGGATCAGGTGGAGTTAGGTGGTAGGGATCAGGTAGTAGAGGTTAGGTGGTAGGGATCAGGTGGTGGTTAGGAGTTAGGTAGTAAGGTTTAGGAGTTAGGAAGTACGGATTAGGTAGTAGGGGTTAGGAATTAGGGGTCAGGGTTACAGAGGAACCTTTTAATTTGGTGTAAATCTGATTTGATCACCTCTGACACAAAGATCTGCAGCAGACACTTTACCGTTCTTGAACTGGACCAGAAGCAATTAAATCCAGTTAATCCTTTGGCTTCTGTAAATATTTTAAAGTAGAATAAAAACCTACATATTACTGTGAGCTCCTCCGATATCACAGTCGCAGGGAGAACATCTGATCATCGAGTTTCCCAAACCCCAGAAACCGACCTGAATATAAACACATCAAAAACTTTATTAACCTTAAATTTTTTTGTTAAAAGACAAAAAAATAATAAAAAAAAAGCTCAGAAGTGTTTAGATCAGTTTAGACAACAGGCACCACATCTCATTTTTTTTCCTTTGTGTTTATTATAAATTCAGCTGACTGCAGTTTTCATTAAACATTTTATTTTCCAAACTTTAAGATGAACCTTACCAGACATCGATCACACAGCGGCCCGCTTGCCAAATTGTCACATTCACAACTTCCTGTCAGCTGATCACATGACCCAACACTTCCCATAACGTGACACCTGCACACTGAAACACACAAACATGTGTAGACACCATCAGACCGACACGTTGAATTGAAGCAGTGGCGTCTGTTTGTGATCAGGCCTTATAAACTGAGACAATTTGTCACCATGACAACCAGCCGGGTCGTCCACTCTCAGGCCAAAGAAGCCACGTTTGCAGCGGTCGCAGCGTCGACCCTCCACATTTTCTTTACAGTGACATTGACCGGTCTGGGCATCACAAAGACCGCCGCCGTGAGAACCAGCTGCGTCACAGTCACAAGCTGAAACACAGGAAGCCGCTGTTACATCATCACGCCATCACATCACAATGGTTCCCACAATGAGCAGCTCTGAGACTGTGGAGAGAAAAAACTCTTAACAGGAAGAAATCAAACAGAACCAGAACCATCTGCTGTGACCGGTTGGGGTGAGAGAATGTCCATGTCTGTGTTGCCGGTGACCCTAACCCTGCAAAAAAACGAAAGAGAAAGAAATGGAAAGTGCACAGTCTCAGAGAGAACAAATGAAAGCAGTGAAACGTACGTCTGCAGGCGTGAGGGTCATCCGTCACCTTCTGAGGATCCCGATATAGAAAAGGTCGACACAGTTCACACTGAGGCCCCATTCTGTCATGGCGGCAGCTGTCACACACGCCACCGCTCACGCCGCCCGTCGCTTGGAAACGAACAGCATCAAAGTGACACGAGTCCGAGTGACCGTGACAGTTACATCCTGAGAGAAGTGAACAAAGACTGAAAACATGACAAATTTATTCTGAGGGAAAAAAACAAAGAATCAAAGAGACAAAGAAAAAGAAATTGCTGATAAAAAGTAGATTTTTTTTAATAGCTGCCATTTTGTCTGAACAGAGTAAATATTGAATGATTAACACAAAGATATTTCTATGAATTACAAATTCTATAAATTGCAAGTTATAACTGGATAAAATTGACCAAAGCCACATTGCACATCAATAAAATTAATAAAACGTTAGTAATGTGTTGTATTCCTACAAACGACGCCTTATTCCCAAGCAGTCAAGAAACAATGAATTTAACGTACTCCTGCAGACGACCACTGCGTCTCCTCCTCCAGGCCTCCAGGGGGCGTCGTGGTGAAAGTCCTGACATCTCTCACAGTTGTCTCCAGCTGTGTTGTGCTGACAAACACATCGACCGTGAACCTGCAGAGCAGAGAACATCTTTACATGCATGAATCATCTGAACGCTCCGTTTGTGGTGGAAAATCATGATAATGAACAAAAATATCGATCTGTTTACTGATTTTTTTTTAAGTTAAATTTACTCAGTTTCAGGTTCATGGTACAGAAAACAATGCGGACAGCACCAAGAGTAAAATGATCCAATATCAAAGTGATAGAACACAAGACATAGAAACTGAACTGATCTTCAATTGAACCACCTGGAGACAGTGAGATCGTGTCCCTCATCGGATCAGGACCTCTACAGACCTGATCGCTTCCGGTCCGGCTGCGTACCATGTTAGTCCCGGTGAAGACTTCCCCCTGTCGTCGCGCCACAGGCGTACAGCGGGAGGCGTGTCCGTTGCAGAAGCAGCTTCCTCGAACCACCATGTTGTAAAGAGCGTAGTAATATTTGTTCTGAGGATTCCTGCGTCTTCGACTCAGAGTGTCGCCAAGTGTGAAGAGACGAGTGAAGTTCACCCGGATATTAGTCAAAGTGATGAGATCTGAGGACAATGGTTTAAAAACGCCTTTACATATGTTCGTCTTCCATCCATCCATCCATCATGTATACCACGTTATCCTTTAAGGGTCACAGGGGGCTGGAGCCAGGTCACCAGCCAACCACAGGCCGACATACAGAGACAAACGACCATTCACAGAGTCTCTAACTAACCAACTCCAACCTGTGGGAAGAAGATGGAGAAACTCCCCACTGACTCGACGGTAAGTTGGTCCAAACCGGGATTCAAACCAGGAACCTTTTTACCATGAGGCGACGGTGAAACCCACTGCACAAGTGTTCTACCGTTTGTTCTTCTTCATGTGTCCAATATAAACATACTTTTACTACGTGTAAACTTCTAAATCATAATGTTGGTTGGTAACGTTTTGTTTTTAATGTATAAAAACTCACCTTGGATATTTGGTGCATATGGGTTTTGTATTTCAAACACGGGATCCAATGCTTTCAGCACCACCTGGTGGACAAAGAAGAAAACATTTTCATTTACTTCAGTGTCTTCACTTAAGTTTCTACAATATATGGTATATTCACATAAACAGTGTGTAGGTGTGTGTGTGTGTGTGTGTATATGTACACACATACCGAAACATCTGTACATACATATACTAGATATACATGTATGTTTAAGTGTGTGTGTGTGCGTGCGTGCGACCTCTCCGTCAGTAGACGGCTCTGATCCAGAGTATCTACTGTCACAGATGATGTCATCCACGCTGTCGGCCGGCTCATTGGACGCTGAAGGGAAATGAAGCGAACAATCTTCTGCAAAGTAACGAAAAACTTTCCATGTTCGGCCAAAATCTTTTGATCGCTCCACCAACATGGCTGCTGGACGGAAACTCTGCAGGAGCAATAACAGGAAGTGACATCACACAGTGAATTATTTTACCAGATCACTTTTTGACAGTTCACGTCAAACAAGATTTATCATATATATATATTCATTCAGTGTAATCATTATTAGTACACTGATCACTGTATATTGATCACATAGTGTGAACACACACACACACACACTGACACATAGACACACGAGTTGTGAGTTTACCTTGAAGGACAGAACCAGGTGACTGAACTGGAACACCGTCTCCAGATCTAACTGGATACTGACCTGATGAACACCTGCAGGGGGCGACAGAGTCACAGACCAGCTCATTAACATATTAATTACAGTTGTCGCTAATTAATAAAATGCTTCTCTGACTGGTCACATGATGTTTTTTTCTCACCGTTCTCAGACTGCCACCATTTTGTTTTTCTTTCAGGGTCAAAGGTCGTGATGATGTTCTCAATGCGGTGGCTGTTCTGGTTGTTGTAGTGATTGTACGACAGTCGAGAGTCACATGTGAAACATTTCTTCTCCTCCTGATGAATTAAGATGTATTCAGCCAAGATCATCATCATTCAAATTAGATCAATTAAGATTAGATTAACAAATCTTTCTGTATTAACAGTGTACTGAACATGTCAGTGTTCCACCAACATAAAATCTGGGAACATAAAAAATTCTGTATGTAATACAAACATTTGCCTGAGAGTAAAGATCCTGAGGATGAAGAGACGGGAGATGGAGTGAAAGAAGAAAAATGCAGAAATGAGGAGGAGAAGTGGAAATAATCCAGAGGGCGGAGAAAAGAAAATAAAGTGACAGATCAGAACATGTTTCAGTATGAAACTTGGAGCGAAAGCCAGAAGAAGCAGAGTTCAGCTGGATCTTTACACTTTATTATGTTTTAGTTTTGAGAGTATATGTTTCTCCATTAATCTCAATGTCCTGTAATGAAAACATGTCTTAGTCAAATTCAACACTTTGGCAAACTGTGATCATGGAAGTATTTCCTGAACGTGACGGATTGGATGTCATTTATAATGACACCTGTTTATATAAGGACCTACAGTTGAAGACATGAAGTCCTGCACAATCAAACTGTTGAGGCAGAGATCAAGAAAATAAAACCAGCAGCTGGAGATTATTGGGACGAGTAACTGAGATAAGGAAACCTGGAATCACCATGACGGAAACATGCTGACGGACGTTCGACCTTGTCTTAATGGACCGGGTTCAATCTGACCAGTTACAATCTGACCAGTTACAACCTGACCAGTTACAATCTGACCATTTACAATCTGACCATTTACAATCTGACCAGTTATAATCTGACCAGGTTCAATCTGACCAGGTTCAATCTGACCAGTTACAATCTGACCAGGTTCAGTGTGACCAGTTACAATCTGACCAGGTTCAATCTGACCAGTTACAATCTGACCAGTTACAATCTGACCAGTTACAATCTGACCAGGTTCAGTCGGACCAGGTTCAGTGTGACCAGTTACAATCTGACCAGGTTCAGTGTGACCAGTTACAATCTGACCAGGTTCAGTGTGACCAGTTACAATCTGACCAGGTTCAATCGGACCAGGTTCAATCGGACCAGTTACAATCTGACCAGGTTCAATCTGACCAGGTTCAGTGTGACCAGTTACAATCTGACCAGGTTCAATCTGACCAGTTACAATCTGACAGTTACAATCTGACCAGTTACAATCTGACCAGTTACAATCTGACCAGGTTCAGTGTGACCAGTTACAATCTGACCAGGTTCAATCTGACCGTTACAATCTGACCAGTTACAATCTGACCAGGTTCAATCTGACCAGTTACAATCTGACCAGGTTCAATCTGACCAGTTACAATCTGACCAGGTTCAATCTGACCAGGCTCAATCTGACCAGGTTCAGTGTGACCAGTTACAATCAGACCAGTTACAATCAGACCAGTTACAATCTGACCAGTTACAATCTGACCAGTTACAATCTGACCAGGTTCAGTGTGACCAGGTTCAGTGTGACCAGGTTCAATCTGACAGTTACAATCTGACCAGTTACAATCTGACCAATTACAATCTGACCAGTTACAATCTGACCAGTTTCAATCTGATCAATTATAATCTGACAGTTACAATCTGACCAGGTTCAATTTTACCAGTTATAATCTGACCAGTTACAATAGAATTATTATTCTAGATAGATTATCATTATGCCTGGAGGCGCAGCAGAGGTTACATTGTTGCCTTAAGGGTCTGAACACTGATGTCAAAAAGAGAGTGACATCTGACCTCCAGGTATCCAATGATGCAGTAGTTGTGAGGTCCGTCCAGACCACAGGTCGACGAGGCTGAGAGCTGAGCAGCTCGACCCAGCATCAGGTCACCCAGCTGGGGGCTACAGGAGCTGACAGGACACTGGTCCTGGAGTTCCTGGGGGTCCTGGAGCTGAGTCACTGGAAGAAGAACTGCAGCGATAGAAACTGGGTCAGGGAGATTATAAATTCTAGTAGCGATCTCAAATTCATCACATTAATAATTTATTTAGATAAAGGAGACAATCAGAGGACGAACGAAATAAACTCACGGGTGAAGATGAGGATCATGTTGTACTGACGCATGTTGGAGACACCTGCAGGTCTCTGCTGGACTCTGATAGATGCAGGTCTCTGCTGGACTCTGATAGATGCAGGTCTCTGCTTGACTCTGATAGATGCAGGTCTCTGCTTGACTCTGATAGATGCAGGTCTCTGCTTGACTCTGATAGATGCAGGTCTCTGCTGGACTGTAAGTAAAAAAAGAAAAAATATGTAATCTCTCGACCCAGAGTATAGTTTATGAAGACGCAGGTGCAACATGGCGGACTCTCTGGACGAGGAATTGCTCCTGATGTCAAAATGAAAGCTCATTCTGATGTAACACAATAATAGTGTCAAGTAATGAAACTGATGAAAACATTGAGAAGATAATATTTAATTTCTACTGAATCTTCAACTGACCCAGACCGGGAAGTTTTCTGGGATCTTTATTCACTGATGATGAGCTCAGCTGATGATCTGTTCATTCAACAGTAATCTGTTTCCTCCCTGGAGCAACTGATGAACTTCAACAGGAATGTTTGGGCCTTAGCAGTAATTGTAGGAATTGACTGAATTTGCAAATGAAGTGAGAACAAACTGTTCCAACAGCTACGTGTTAAAGAACCGACTACTCCTCTGAGTTATAGTTTCACATAACTGTAACAGATGAATGTAACTCAGACATGAAGGAAACTCAAGGAAAATAAATTCAAATGAAATGATACTACGAGGTTACATATCTGCAGAACAATGGACTGTTTATTTCTTAGACTCTGTCCTCTATAACCACATGAACCTCATCAACCTCATCAACCACACGACCCTCATCAACCACATGCACCTCATCAAACACTTCAACGTCATCAACCACATGAACTTCATCAACCTCATCAAACACTTCAACCTTATCAAACACTAGAACCGCATCAACCTCATCAAATAAATGAACCTCATCAACCTCAGGAACCACATGAACCTCATCAACCATATGAACCTCATCAAACACTAGAACCGCATCAACCTCATCAAATAAATGAACCTCATCAACCTCATGAACCACATGAACCTCACCAACCTCATCAAGCACTTCAGCCTCATCAACCTCATTAAACACATGAACCTCATCAAACACTAGAACCTCATCAACCACATGAACCTCATCAAACACTAGAACCTCATCAAACACTAGAACCTCATCAAACAAATGAACCTCATCAACCTCATGAACCTCATTAACCTCATCAACCTCATGAACCCTCATCAAACACATGAACCTCATCAAACACATCAGCTGCTCTGATTGGCTCAGGTGAAGACGCAGGTGAAGCACGGAGCTAGAATGTGCTGCAGTTGTTCTGTCAGTTGTTTTGCTTACAGACTTAAGACTGACAATTTGACTGAGTGTTTGATCTAAAATGATAGTTTAAGTGATTAATGAACACTGACAGTTTCATCTGTTTTTGTTCACCTGCATATTTCAAGGTTTTATAGAGTCAGAGTCAGTTCACATCACATAAATGTGTTTGATTTCACAGTATGTCTTTACTCTCTGGAATTCTTTTCATACGTCCTGGAAGGTGTTTCTACTCTGAACACCGCTGATGCAACAAAAGTTAAACCTGCATTTATAATGACAAGACAAAAAACTTCTGTCTATCAGAGTAAAATATGTTTGTAGACAGACACGACCACTTGGACATGAAATGATTCAATTACTTCACTTTCTATTAAATTAGATTATTTAACTGATACATTTATTGTATAATAATCATAAACAATAATATCTCATTTCAAAACAGCAACAATCTCAACTGATTAAAATTTACTTGATGAAAATGTGAAAAGTTAACAAGTCTTCAACATGGTTGGTGTTTGCTGTAGAAACTGTCGGATCATGTCAGTGGCTCCAGGCAAGTTTTTCTCTTTTGATTCTGAGGTGATGTGTGACGGGACGTTCTGTGTTTAACTAACTCAACACAATGAAAACAAGCTTCCACAAGCACATGCATGAACAAAAATGTACAAATCAATTTTAATTGAACTCAAATTTTCAATGTGTTTCATTTCCAGACAGCACCTGTTCATTTAATGATACATTCACAATGTTTGAAAAAGTAAAAAAAAATTTAAGATGAAGATATTTTATCTGATGTTTCCTCAATTGACCTTTGTTGTGGTTCAGTATTTAATGACATCAATGTATAGAATATAGAAAACTGTCTACTCAACATTGTTTTTTAAGTCAGACTTCGTCTCATTTGAAATGCTCCGTGACGACAGGCTGAGGGTGAGTTCATGCATTGAGTCTCATGGTCTCAAGACGTGACACAGATGTTAACAAGTTCAATGCAGACACATCTTAACAGACATAATCAGTGATTGATTTTTAAAAATGAATAAAAGTGAACTTACCTGCGAACCACCACGACGACAGCTCCTGACACAATGGACAGATCTGAACAGGTAACGGCACACCTGAGACAAATCTGTCCTCGGGCTGTAGGGCTGTACCTGTCGATGAGAGGGAGAGAGGAGGAGGGGGGTGTGTATATATATATATATACACACATGTCTATATGTGAAGAATAAATATAAATGAAGATGAAACAGAATAAAGTCTAATGTATTGACTTGAGATCAGGTACTTGCTTAATTGATGCTCATTCAGCAAATTCAACGGGTTTAATTTTACATTCTTTGTCTTTTCACCATGAAGTTCGCATCGATCCAGAAACACTTGTAGAATTTAAACACCTTATATAAATATAAACATATATATAAACATATATATGTATATAACAATCACACAATCACACAACAGCTCGATGTCCGGTCCGTTACACCTGACGGTCACACCTGTAGGAGATTGCCTCATTTCCCCTTTCGTGCTTTCTACACTCTTAATGCCACCTACTGGACGCACAAAGAACTACAACATATTTTCACAACTTAATATAAAATAAAGACAAACAAAATAAAAACAAACATAAAGTAAAGAACAACATAAAATAAAATAAAGACCAAGAAATAGCGCATGGCGTTAATCAAGATGAATTTATTTGTGCTTCACTGAAATACAAAGAAAAACAATAAAATATAAGACTTTATTGACTAAGCACAGTGGTGAGGGTTAAATATCTGAAGGAGAAATAAATGTATTAATGTGAAACATTTTGATAATACAGTGTTTGTTGTAATAATAACAATAATAATTATGAGCTCCAGTTTGAGTCACAACAGAACGTTTAAAGACTCAAAGTCCTCGTGGTTCGTCTGATACATGCTCGTTGTAACCTGGGACCCAGATGAATTCTGGGAGCTCATTTAAATTTGCTCTGCCAGAACACGTCTGGATCTCTTCCGTTGGGAAGTGATTGCCGGTCCAGTCACAACCAACTATCTGATAATGGGCGGGGCTTATACCACAACGGATGGAAGCGACTTTTGTAAACATAAAAGTACCTGATATTTTAAAATTTCGCCCACAAAAAAGACAACACTGGTTCAGAGACATTGTGGAATCATCATCACATGACTTCCCAGACATCACAGACATCACATCTTCTCCTCTCTGCTCTGGTCTGTTGACATGTTCAAGTCGCTCAACAGATGTCACATGATTCGTCTGCGTCCGTTGGTAACTGTGAAATGATCTGAGAGGTCCCAGACTGATGCGTACTTGAGTATTATTATATGTTCATTGTGATTGTTACATGAATCTATGTCAAACAACATCACAACCCGCTAGTTACAACAAAGTTTGGAGAATGAGGACTACTGTGAGAAACATACGCCTAGATTAGGGTTACATATTGTAATAAACATATTGGACATATTTGTTAAATTGTTCAATTGTTATGAGCTTTAAGTTATATATGTCTGATCTTTTAGTCAGTCTGATAAGAAACAAACTTAATATGTTTATATGTCCGAGTTGCACCAAACGAGATTCAGTGAGATCTGATGAGTCCCAGGTTTATTTTTCATGCTGGATCTTTGACCTGTTTGACTTTAGCCACGTTAGCATGTTTTTATCCAGGTAAAGTCAGTCACCTCTTTTGTCCAGACTGAAGCATCTCAACAACTTAGGGAAAATGTGTTATGGATGAACTGTAATAACATCTGAAGAGAATGATATTCCCATCAGCCTCAACTCTTCTTAGCTCCTGTTTGAATGCCACTACATGAAACTAAGATTGTGAACATGGTAAAATTCATACCTGCAAAACATTAGCACGTTAGCATTGTGACTGTTCACATGTTAGCAATGTGTTAGCCGAATACCTGGTATGTCAGTTTGTGAATATTGTCACATCAAAGTTGCTCTGAGTTAAAAGAAACACTGTGGATCAGGTGACTCCTGAGCCACAGCCACCCTCAGTTAGTTAGTAAGTGTTATTGGATTATTTATCTGGATTATTGTTTAATATCAAAGACTGATGTCTGTCAGATGATGAAAAACTGAACACGAAGACTGTGATAAAACATCAGAAGAAGAGCATCAGAGTCAGTATCTACAAAACCGGACAAAAGTGAGGCATTACATCATCAGACGACAAACTGCCTCAACTTCTCATCTGGCAGGAAGTCAAGGTTGTGGAGTGGAGGAAGGAGGGAGGAGCCTTAAACACCTGCAGCAACACCGGCAGGCTCGGCCATCGGCTGCTCAGGATCTCTGTCCTGCAGGAGGTGCTTCCTGTACGCTTTCTGAATCACTGTCGCCGCAACCTCCTCCTGTTTCCTCTTCACGGTGCTGCTGATTGGTTCGTACGACAACTGCAGGAAACAGTAATCAGCTGAATATAAAGACTGGAGTCGTCTGCGTAAAGTGAGACTCAGTGAATTGGTTGTTGAAGTTTCAGCTTCACTAAATCACACAAAACTCTCATTCTATTCTCGTCCTGTTGGATCTTAGAGCTGCATCTGACACATCGATCACAAGATTCTGTTACAGAGACTCGAACATGTGGATTAAAGAAACAGCACTAGAATGGTTTATGTCAGATAGATTTGTTAATGTTAACAACAAATTTTCCACTCATACAAAAGTGAATCATGGAGTTCCAAAAGGTTCTGTGCTGGGACAAATACTTTTCACTTTATGTATTCGTCCTTTAGGCAATGTTATAAGAAAACGTTACATTTCACTCTTTGTGTTTTCTTTCTCCACTAGTGCTGGAATCTGACAGAACTGCAGGATCTTAATCGGTCATTATTATGAATATCTGTTCGGTAGAGATTAAAGCTACAGCTGTACAGAACAGAACATAGAATAGAATAGAATGGTGTAAACCTTGGACAAGTTGTTGGTCATGAACTTCTCCTCCATTTTGGCTTTGAGAGTGTCCATCTGTCCTGAATCACCGAACACCTGCACACATACAACATATGATGACAAAACATGAAAAAGTAATAATAATAACAACAATAATGACATAATATCATTGAGAGAAACTCAACAGTTCACTCAATGAGCAGACACTTGGTACCAGTGGACAGGAAAACGTTACCTGTGCAGTGAGAGCCAGCAGGATGTCCACACAGTGAATCTTGTCTCCAGGAAGCAGAGGCAGATCCATGTGGATCAGCTTGATGCTGTTTGGTTTGGGAATCCTCAGAGGATCCTCCAGAGAGTCGCAGAAGTCTGACAGCTGACTGTGGGACACGAGATGTTAGAGAAGAGCTGAGTCTGATCTGCTCATGATGACCACTGATCTCTTCATGGGGCTCACCTGTACTGTATCACCTGTGAGGCGTCAGCATCAAACTTCCTCCAGGTTTTATAAAACATCTGCAAGTCGTCGTCACTCGGCTGCTCGGGCTCGTCCTCGTTGAAGGTCTCCAGGAAGACAGCAATGTACAGGAGGACGACCAGCAGGAGGGACAGGGTGATGTAGGAGGTGAAGAAGACGATGCCCACTGTCGGGTTGCCACAGTTCCCTTTGACACTCGATCCTGGGTTCTCCCCATCCGGGTCACAGTCAGGAGGCGTATTCAGGAAGGGAATCAGTAGACCGTCCCATCCGGCTGTCGTGGTGACCATCAACATGCAGATTATACTGTTCACAAACGTCTCGAAGTTCATCATGTCGTCAATCTGGGCTTCCCTCTTCACATGGGCAAAGCTAAACATGCCAAAGATGGAGTAGGTGAACATGAAGAGAAAGTGGAGGAGCAAAATGTTGAAGAGGGCAGGAAGTGACATCATAAAGGCCACAAGTAACTTCCGGAACCCCTGGAAACAGCGAACGAGAAGGATGATCCGACCAAAACGACCCAATCGGAGAAGAATGACGAAACTCGGTGAGACAAAATACTTTTCGATGAGGTCATTGAAGAAGAAACCTGGAAGAAAGAAAGAAAGAGAAAGTATTTCACAAATGACCTTGAAATATTACACCTAAACAATTCCTTCAACCAGAAACATTTCTATGTTTCTTTTTATCTTAAAAAGTCGAAGATTGAAGAAGAATGTCTCTAATCAACTGATGGAACTCTTGACGTATTACGGTCCTGTCTAAATCCCAAAGCATTATGGGAACTTTACCATCAAGTTTAAAAGAACAGTTGTCTCCATTTGCCAGAGGAGGAGCACAGTAGGCGATAATGACATCATAAAAGTGATTTCATGAACTGACGAGATGATGACATCACCATATGAAAAGTGGTCGACTCACCTACAATGGTTATGAAAATGGCCGTGAAGTCCAGAATGTTCAAGCAGTGGGAGAAGTAGTGCCGTCTGAGCGCGACGATCTTCAGGAGGAACTCAATGAAAAAGATGATGATGAAGATGAAGTTGATACAGTACAGAATGGCTTCTGTCTCGTGGCTCTGCTGGTCCGTCTCTACCATTTTGGTCACTATGTTCAGGCAGATCAACGCCCCAATGACCACCTCAAAAGAACGAGTGGTCACCAGGTCAAAGAGCCGAGCCTGGCACTGGTTCTGAGAGACAGGAGAGAAATTTTCCAGACATCAGGTCCAATGTTGTTGAAGGAAGTTGTGAGAAAAACCACAGCAGTGGAGATCACACTTCAGAAAATTACAAACTGAGCGTAAAAACCATGGCGGATCCTGGCGGATGTGTCACGTCGACATGGAACATTTGATAAAATGGAGTGCTGCGTTTATTAAGTTCACTTCTTTCTCTTTTTTAAAGTGCAACACTGTCTGTGTACTTAGAGTGTACTTACAGTGCACCAAATATGTATACAGTGTACTAACAATGTACACAATGTAAACAGTGTAATTACAGTCTACTTGCAAAAGCAATGTCGGATTCTATAGATTTCTCTGGACCCCTGCCCAACTTGAACAGTGATGACATGTATAGCCGCACATCATCACTAAACCTCTGGTTGTCGAGGTGGTGTCCAGATAACAATGTGGGCTTCATAGATAACTGGAGCACCTTTTGGAGAATTCCTGGTCTGATGCGGAGAGACGGCATTCATCCAACTTTGGATGGTGCAGCTCTCATTTGTAGGAACTTGACTCGGTTACCTAGACGGTCAAACCCGTGACATTTCAGAGTTGGGACCAGGAAGCAGAGTTGCAGTCTTACACGCTTCTCTGCGCTTCTATTACAGCAGTCGCCCCCACAAAGCCCAATAGAAACTATTTCTGCCCCAAGACAACTTCAACTATCTAAACCAAAGGTAAATAAAAGAGGTCACACAAATCTTATAAAGATCAAAACATGTATATGTTAGTTTAAGTGCAACACCTCCCTCTTATAATAATACTCATATTCCTCGGACCACAGGCCAAGGAGGAGGAGTAGCAGCAATCTTCCAATCAGACTTATTGCTCAACCCTCGACCTAAACATACTTTTGAAAGCTGAACTCTTAGCCTCCTTCACCCTAGTTGGAAATGTCAATAACCAGTTATTGTAGTCGTTCATCGACCACCAGGCCCTTACTCTGAATTTTAATCTGATCTTTTAGACTTTTTATCAGAGTTGGTGCTTAGCACAGATAAAGTTATTATAGTGGGTGACTTCAACGTTCATGTGGATGTTGCCAACGACAGTCTTAGTTCTGCCTTTAATTTGCTCATAGACTCAATTGGTTTTACTCAACATGTAAACAAAACCCCTCACTGTTTTAATCTCACCCGCGACGATCTAATAGTATTTCCTCAAAACCCTCTGTCCGATCACTACTTAGTTACATTTGAATTCTCGATTAATAACTTTACTGAATCTGGAAAAAAGTTCTATTACAGCAGGTGTCTATCAGAAAACTCTGTTAGTAAATTCAAAGAAACAGTTCCTTCGTTATTTACTCTACTGCCATGTGTCGATACAGTGCAGGATCGTTATCAAAACTTTACTCCCACACAAATTGATGATGTTGTTGATAGTGCAGCAGCCTCACTACGTTCCACACTTGACACTGTCGCCCCTCTGAAAAAGAAGACAGTCAAACAGAGGAGGATAGCTCCATGGTTTAATGCACAGACACGTGCTTTAAAACAGACGTCACGTAGGTTAGAAAGGAAGTGGCGTTTCAATAGTCTAGATGATTCTTGACTGGAAAAATAATTTAATTACATATAAGAAAGCCCTCCGAAATGCCAGAACCAACTATTATTCTTCACTAATAGAGGGAAATAAAAACAACCCCAGGTTCCTCTTCAGCACTGTAGCCAGGCTGACAGAGAGTAAAAGCTCTACTGAACAGACTATTCCTCCAACTCTAAGTAGCAATGATTTCTTGAACTTCTTTACAGATAAGATTATTACCATCAGAGAAAAAATTTACCAGCTTCTTCCCACTAATGGCACAGACACACGGTCCAGTACAGTAGCTTCTGAACCAATAGTATCGCCTAATTTACATTTAGAATGCTTCTCCCCTATATATCTGGCTGAGCTGACTTCACTTGTCACTTCATCCAAGTCATCAACCTGTCTTTTAGATCCTATTCCATCAAGGCTATTTAAGGATGTATTACCTTTAATTAATAATTCCATATTAGATTAGATCAATTTATCTTTATTGACAGGCTATGTACCAAAGGCCTTTAAGGTGGCAGTAGTTAAACCTCTGCTCAAAAAAACAACTCTAGACCCAGATACCTTAGCTAACTATAGACCCATATCAAACCTCCCCTTTATCTCTAAAATCCTTGAAAAAAGTGTTGCTAACCAGTTATGTGACTATTTACACAGGAATAGTCTGCTTGAAGACATTCAGTCAGGTTTTAGAAAACATCATAGTACAGAAACAGCACTACTGAAGGTTACCAACGACCGTCTCATGGCCTCAGACAGTGGATATGTTTCTATTCTCGTCCTTTTAGATCTTAGTGCTGCATTTGATACCATCGATCACAAAATTCTGTTACAGAGACTAGAACACATTGGGATTAAAGGAACAGCACTAGAATGGTTTAAGTCCTACTTATCTGATAGATTTCAGTTTGTTAACGTTAATAACAAATCTTCCATTCATACAAAAGTGAGTCATGGAGTTCCACAAGGTTCTGTACTGGGACCGATACTTTTCACTCTATATATGCTTCCTATAGGCAATATTATAAGAAAACACCAAATCAATTTCCATTGCTACGCTGGTGACACCCAGCTGTATTTATCTATAAAGCCAGATGAAACTAATCAGGTAGACAAACTTCAGGACGTCTTAAAGACATAAAGGCCTGGATGACTTATAATGTCTTACTTCTAAATTCAGAAAAAAACTGAGGTCATTGCACTCGGCCTTAAACACTTCAGAGAAACATTATCTGAGCATATAGTTACCTTGGATGGTCGAACCTTGGCATCAAGCTCTAATGTGAGAAACCTTGGAGTTACCTTTGACCAGGACATAAAACAAATCTCTAGGACAGCCTCCTTTCACCTGCGCAATATCAAGAACATTAGGAACTAGCAAAAGAGATCATATTTCTCCAGTGTTAGAATCTCTGCATTGGCTTCCTGTAAAATTCAGAATAGAATTCAAAAATCTGCTCCTAACCTACAAAGCCCTTAATAATCAAGCTCCATCATATCTTACAGAGCTCATAGTTTCATATTATCCCAATTGGTCACTTGCCTCTGTAAACTCAGGACTACTTGTAGTTCCAGAGTCTGTGAGAGTAGAATGGGAGGCAGAGCCTTCAGCCACCAGGCTCCTCTCCTCTGGAACCAGGAGGCAGACTCCCTCTCTACATTTAAAGTTAAACTTCAAACCTTCCTCTTTGATTAAGATTATAGTTCGAGCTGCTCAGGTGTTTAATAAAACCATTTCTTTATTAAGCTGCTATAGAAAATTGTGGTAATTATAAGTATCAGTCTGGTAGAGACTAAAATGGTGGTTGTACAACTGTCCTCTCTCTCTCTCTTCTCTCCTACTGTCTCTCCTCTCTTCACCCTCTCTCTCCTCTCACCCTCTCTCCTCCCACCTCTCCTCTCTTCCCCCTCTCTCTCCTCACCCCAACCAGTCGAGACAAAATTGCAATATTGACCTCACTATGTAAAGAGCCTTGAGACAATGTTTGTTGTGATTTGGCAAAATACAAATAAAATTGAATTGAATTGAATTGAATTACAGTGTAGTGTATGAATCTTTTACCTTTTAGTTGCTGATGACCATGTGATTTGAGATGATGACACACCTGTTTGGTCACCTGACTGTGATCAATTTCAATTCAATTCAATCTAATTTGTATAGCCCCATATCACAACATACATTATCACAACAGACCTGGATCGGGTTCACTGGTTTCTGTTATATACCTGGATCTGGTCTACCCAGGTTTCTGAGTCAAGGTCTGAGCACAAGGATTCTTGATGAAACCTGGATGCTCGTGCTCATGTCAACACCCTGAGGGACTGTTGTGGTCACACAGCTGAGGACTCAACAGACGATCAGCTGATGCAGAACCAGCGATGAATCACTCTGAGACTCTCGGATCACTGATTTCCTTTGAGATCCCTGAAGGACGTCACTGATCTCAACACAGTTGGACACAGGATGTCAGTGAACACACCTGAGGTCGTGGGACACGTTTCTGAGGTTTGTTGAACAGTTTCTTCATGGACCTGGAGAAGTTCTGCTGCTCGTCCGTCATGAAAACACGTTTCCCTCCAAAGTAAAAGAAGAATAACAAAGACAAGAAGAAAGAAGAAAGTAAACTGACAACATTCAACAGCAACACTGACTGTGGATCGTCCTCTTCCTGTTTGAGGAAGCAGGTTTTGCTAAAACTCGGAGTATTTTAACCCTGAAGAGAGGGAAACTCTGGGGTTTCCGTTCCAGAAAGCGAGTGAACTTAGACTCTAGGTCAGTTCCCATTGTAACTGACGCTGTGAACCCAACCTGCTCGCTGGCAGGTTTTCTTGAAAAAAACTCAGTTTCTCCTTAACTCCTCCCTTTTCGTGAACCTGATCTGTGTCATTCCTCGTCAACCCTATCGATATGGAAGCACAATGAATTCAGTGGCCTCACGTCAGAGAGGATGTTCAGAGCCGATGCTTTCATTCCCCGACGACTGCTTAGTAGAACTTTACCGTTTTTATATTTGTCGGGCACACAAGTGACTCCGTTTGAAAACAATCAGAGTTGATCTAACTAACTCAGAACTGATGTTCTAAAACTCTGATTTTCCATCTGAGTAGATCAAGTCAGAGTTCAGGTTTAAGTTCAAAGTTTTTTAAACCTGCTTCCTGGAACAGGCCCCAGGTCCAGTGGAGTCGAGTTTATCTCCAATATTCAGCGGGAAACTGTTCAAATATGAAGAATTGAGAACAGAGTTTGGTGTATTTGCAGACTAGCAGTTACAAAGTGATGCTTTAAATATCTTCAGCACATGTTCCGTATATTAAAATCGAATCACAAGTCGTGAATCCACACTGAATATGGATGAGCTGTTGTCATGGTAATATTCCAACTGTGTGTCTGTGATACGTATCTTGTGTCTCAGCTGGTGCAGCGTGTTGATGAAGACTCTGATGAAGAGGTTGAAGGTGAAGAAGCAGCCGATGATGATGAAACAGACGAAGTACAGGTAAATGTAGATGTTGGACTCATACACCGGCTGAGACTCCACCTACACACACACACACACCCACACACATGCACACACACACACACACACACACACACCCACACACACACACACAATTGTGTCTTGATAACTTGACATGACATCAATGACCTTAACTTCCTGGAGACTTTCTCTCATCTTCACCATAACTACAACTTTTGAAAACCTTAAAATATGACTAAAGTCATAAGGAAGAGACAAGTCCCAACACACACACACACACACACACACACACACACACACCTCACTGGAGTCCACTGCTGAGTACATTATGTCCATCCAGCCATGAAATGTCGCCTGAGAGAGAAACAACAGAATTTATAATTAAACAATGAAATAATTTATTTTCTAATATAAAATCCCATTTAAACTGTAAATTAGGTTTGATATCAAACATCAGTTATAAATAAAACATAGTTTTTATGGTCACAGTAAACATGCATTGATGAACACAAACAAATATGAATATGTTGATAAACAGCTAGAGCAGGTTGAACAACGTTGTGTGGATATAAACATTATTCTGTCTGATTTCATACTGACTCAGACTTTGAGTCTGTTCAACCATCAAATTCTTTTCCCTGTCATCTGAGAAAAAACATTTCATATTTCATAGGTGGAAACAACAGAGAGGAGCGAGGTCTTCAGAGATCAGAGGTCGGCCCTTTGTCACCTCGCGGCGCTCCACGTTAACATGAAGATTTAATGCAGATTGATGAAGTCAAACAGGTTTGATGGAGAAGAGATCAGAGGTCAGTGTGAGAGAGTGTGTGTGTGTGTGTGTGTGTGTGTGTGTGTTCAGACTCACCACTTGCAGCAGTGACAGGTAACCTGCTGCCACGTTGTCATAGTGTACCTTCATCTTCTTCCAGCGGACATCAGTGAAGTTTTCCTGCATCAGAAACAAACACTCGCTCTTGTTGTTCACCTGCTCAGGTAAGAAAAATTCTTCTGATGTCTCATTGAAACAGTACGAGAACTTTCCCGCGAACAGATTCACTCCAACGACGCTGAAGAGAAACCAGACGAACACGGACACCAGCAGCACGTCGAACATGGACGGGACGCTTGCTGCCAGGGCCTTCAGCACCACCTGCAGACAGACGGGTAGAGAGTGAACCTGACTGAACCTGAACCTGAACCTGAACCTGAACCCGACTCGTCCTGAACCTCAACCTGACTGAACCTGACTGAACCTGAACCTGACTAAACCTGACTGAACCTAAACCTGAACCCAAACCAGACTCGTTCTGAACCCGAACCCGACTCATTCTGAACCTGAACCTGACTGAACCTGACTGAACCTGAACCTGAAGCCAAACCCGACTCGTTCAGAAACTAAACCTGAACCTGAACCTGAACCTGAACCTGACTCGTCCTGAACCGGAACCCAAACCCGACTCATTCTGAAACTGAACCTGAACCTGAACCTGAACCTGAACTTGACTCATCCTGAACCTGAACCCAAACCCGACTCGTTCTGAACCTGAACCTGAACCTGACTGAACCTGAATCTGAACCCAAACCTGACTCGTCCTGAACCTGAACCCAAACCCGACTCGTTCTGAACCTTAACCTGAACCTGACTGAACCTGAATCTGAACCCAAACCTGACTCGTCCTGAACCTGAACGAACCTGAACCTGAACCCAAACCCAACTCTTTCTGAACCTCAACCTGACTCAACCTCAACCTGACTAAACATGACTGAACCTGGACCTGAACCTGAACCCGAACCTGAACCCGACTCGTTTTGAACCTGAACCTGAACGAACCTGACTGAACCTGACTGAACCTGATCCTGAACCCGACTCATTCTGAACCTGAACGAACCTGAACCTGAACCCAAACCCAACTCGTCCTGAACCTCAACCTGACTGAACCTGAACCTGACTAAATCTGACTGAACCTGACTAAACCTGGACCTGAACCTGAACCCGACTCGTTTTGAACCTGAACCTGAACCTGAACGAACCTGACTCGTTCTAAACCTGAACCTGACTGAACCTGACTGAACCTGAACCCAAACCTGACTGAACCTGAACCCAAACCCAACTCATTCTGAACCTGAACCTGACTGAGCCTGAGCCTGAACCTGAACCTGAACCTGAACCTGAACCTGAACCTGAGCCCGAACCTGAACCTGAACCTGAACCCGACTCGTTCTGAACCTGAACCTGACTGTGGTTAAACTGCCCGTCTTTAACCTTCTGTCTCCAAAGTCTCACCCTCAGGCCCTGAAAGCGAGACAGTGCCCTCAGGGGCCTCAGAGCTCTCAGCGTCCTCAGAGACAGGCCTGCTCCCAGTTCAGAGTATCCCAGCATGCCTTGGGTCAGTGACATCAGAGATACCTAGAAGACACAGGACACCTGGTGATGACATCACACGAACTTTCCTCAGGAATGTTTCAAAGGTTCCTGGTTCCTCCAGTCTGGATTCAGCAGGTTAACCTTAACTCTACCAGCGGTCCTGTTGCTATGGTTACCTGGTGGTTAATGCGGGATTCTCTGTGATACTAAAACATGTAGGCTGCTTCCTGCTACACTGATTAATATATTACCAATAATTTTGATCACGTTCTTACGGCCAAGATGAGGAAGTCAAGCCAGCACCCGGCGCTAGTGAAGTACTTCTTGAATCCACAGGCGATCCACTTGAGAAGCATCTCCAGCAGGAACAGGAGGGTGAACACCTGGTCTGCTTTGTCCAGAACCATTGATATGACCGGATGCTGCTGCAGGTGGATGTCTTCAAACACCTGTACACATACACACTCGAGTTACAGCCCAACCAGGTGAGAGGATCGATACATCAGGACCGATTATATCTGACACACGTAATCATGTCCAAACCAAACTAACGAACCGCAAACACCTCTGACCTGCTGGACTCTTGCGTTCTCCTGTTCTTCCACATCCAACAGATTTTCCTTTTCTTCCACATCCCTCAAGTTCTATTCTTCTTCCACATCCCATAGGTTCTCATGTTCTTCCACATCCCTCAAGTTCTATTCTTCTTCCACATCCCATAGGTTCTCATGTTCTTCCACATCCCACAAGTTCTACTCTTCTACTACACCCCACAAGTTCTTCTCTTCTACCACATCCCAAAGGTTCTTCTGTTCTTTCACATCACTCAAGTTCTACTCTTCTACCACATCCCACAGGTTCTCCTGTTCTACCACATCCCACAAGTTCTACTCTTCTTCCACATCCCACAGGTTCTCATGTTCTACCACATCCCACAAGTTCTTCTCTTCTACCACATCCCAAAGGTTCTTCTGTTCTTTCACATCACTCAAGTTCTACTCTTCTACCACATCCCACAGGTTCTCCTGTTCTTCCACATCCCACAAGTTATACTCTTCTTCCACATCCCACAGGTTCTCATGTTCTACCACATCCCACAAGTTCTACTCTTCTACTGCATCCCATAAGTTATCCTGTTCTACCATATCCCACAGGTTCTCCTGTTCTACCACATCCAACAAGTTCTTCTCTTCTACCACATCCCAAAGGTTCTTCTGTTCTTTCACATCACTCAAGTTCTACTCTTCTACCACATCCCACAGGTTCTCCTGTTCTACCACATCCCACAAGTTCTACTCTTCTTCCACATCCCACAGGTTCTCATGTTCTACCACATCCCACAAGTTCTACTCTTCTACTGCATCCCATAAGTTATCCTGTTCTACCATATCCCACAAGTTCTCCTGTTCTACCACATCCCACACGTTCTGCTGTTCTTCTGCATTCCATATGTTCTCCTGTTCTTCCACATCCCACAAGTTCTACTCTTCTTCCACATCCCAAAGGTTCTCCTCTTCTTCCACATCCCAAAGGTTCTCCTGTTCTTCCACATCACTCAAGTTCTACTCTTCTACCACATCCCACAAGTTCGACTCTTCTACCACATCCCACAGGTTCTCATGTTCTACCACATCCCTCAATTTCTATTCTTCTTCCACATCCCAAAGGTTCTCCTGTTCTTCCACATCACTCAAGTTCTACTCTTCTACCACATCCCACAAGTTCCACTCTTCTACCACATCCCACAGGTTCTCATGTTCTACCACATCCCTCATGTTCTATTCTTCTTCCACATCCCAAAGGTTCTCCTGTTCTTCCACATCCCACAGGTTCCCCAGTTCTTCCACATCCCACAGGTTCTCCAGTTCTTCCACATCCCACAGGTTCTCCAGTTCTTCCACATCACAGGTTCTCCTGTGATTATATCAGCAGGTGTACAGGAATTCCTAACAAAGTGCTTGGTGAAGGTTATTCCACTCTGTTGTTTATCTTGTTTAAATTGCTTTGCAAAGCATTTAAAACTTTATATTATTATAAAAACAATATCATTTTAAATAGTGTATTATATTAAAATCAAAGGATTGAAATTGAACCCATGTCAGTACCAACATGACACCAGGTAACTTTACCCAGAACCCACAGAATCCACAGACCTGACTGTTGGTGTTGGGTCGACCCAGTCACTTCTCTAGTGAACGTGTGAATATTAGAGTTTACAAATTCATCTTGATGTTTCCTGGTATAAAGTGAAGATGTTTGTTTACCAGAGCTGCGCTGCTCAGGACGATGATGAAGATGATGAACGCCTTAAAGAGTTTGTGTTGTACGATGGAGAAACAGGCTCTTCTGAAGTTAGACAAGACCCTCCCTTTGGTCTGGGACGCGTCCACATCCAGGAACGAACCTGAAACACACAGACGGATCAGTGTGTGTGTGTGTGTGTGTGTGTGTGTGTGTACACATTCAGCCAGCACTGCTATTCACCGCAATTTCTTTCTGTCACATTCACACTTTCGGAGGAGCCAGAGGCCCAAGGACACATCGGCATGCAGAAGCTGGATTCGAACCATCAACCACCAGGATTGTCTGGACGAGGAGGACGTTGTTTGAACGACAAAGTGAAACATGAATATGTTTCAATGGGTGGAGCATGCCGGAAGACTCGTTCTAACAATCACCGAAAATCACACAGTACAATGTAAAGCAATCTGTCTGTCCATGTTAAAAATCTATTGTTCATTCATAATGTAAGGCAGATTCAATTCATGCCAAGAGGTTGGTCGCTCTACACGGGAGGGGGCCATGAGGACATTTTCCCTATAAAAGCAGTTTATAGTTTTTTCGTCCTCATATGCTTTGAGTCTGCGGTGATCTTGTTAATGTTGAAGGAATTGAAACTGTTCCATTGTTGATCAGGATCGTTATAGTCATATCGGAAGGATTTTCAGGCATTTTTAAAGAGTAATGCATGATTGTGTAGATATTTGTATTTGTAATGATGATTAAGGACACAGTGTTTTGAGGATTAGAAGACCCTCAAAACGGGGGGATATGTAGAAGCAGAATGTGTCCTGAGAGTAAGCGATATGAACAATATCTTGTTGGTGCTAAACATAATCATGTTGACGCCGATGTGTCCTTGCTGTGACTAGTATCTTGTAGAAGTTATCGAATGTAAGGACATAGATGACCAATGTCATTTCAAGATATCTAGTATGATGACGCAGATGTGTACGTGTATGGACAATCAAACATGTGACATCCCACGCAGCCTGTTTCGTAGATAGTGATTACAAAAGAACTGTTCCCCCATATGCACTTTGAATCGTCTTTGTTTTGTGCTATGAACCATATCTCGAAATAAACATCTCCCGCTGAAACTACTCATTGGCTGCTTCGACGTGTCTTTCTGCAAACCTCCTGAAACCTGAAATTCTTTACAGTTGGTGAACGACCGACCTCAATGTGTGTGTGTGTGTGTGTGTGTGTTCATACTGTAACAGCAGCAGTCTTCAGGTGTGTTTCCTCGATGAGTCTCACTGTCTTCATCCTGATGAACAAAGTCCATCATCATCATCATTCAATCCTGCTCACACTGCAGATATTATGTTTACATTGTATATATCATTTCTATTTTCTTTATATATTTCCTTGTGTTTTTAATGTTTACTGATGTTTCTATGTTTTTATTCTCTTTGTTCTTTTGCTGCTGTGACATTGTTGTGGGACGAATAAAGGTTCATCCCATCTCAACATTTATGTATTTATTGATCTTACCTCTATTCTTAATGATTAGTCACTGATCATAGTGTGAACTCTAACATCAGTTAATGAATCAATTCTGTGGTTTGGTCACTTCTACTTTGAACTCAGGTCAAACACTGAAACACAATAAGATGAAATATGTTTTACTTTGTGCTTCTCTTCTTCACTTTCAGACATCTTGAGGTCGACCTCGGCTTCGGCAACAGGAACCCTGCAGGAGGCGCTGTTGTGGCACTCGCTGGTCTTGTTGCCATAGTTATTACCACGGACCTTGCTCTCTGACAGCGGCTGGTCTGAGGTCACTAAGGTCAAGCCCAGGTACTCCTTACTGTTTTCCTTCCCGTTGACCACTTAAGATAAAAATAAAACCAGAAAAGACTCGTCAGACTTCACTTGTTATCAACAGTTTCAGCCAAAATACGAAAACCTGAAACAGCGGAACTCTAGAACCTAGAACCCCCAAAACAATAAGGAGACTTACCTTTGTGGTGTGAGTTGACAGGGTTCTTCTTCCCTAGCAAAGTCCAGAAATGTTCCAGGATCCAGGCCACACCTGCTTTGATCTGGTCTATGGCGATTTTCAGGTTGTTTCCTCCTTTTTCTATTGGAGCCACAAGATAATCACCTCTGATCGAGCTTAGAAACAAGGCCAAGAAGAGATGCAGGACCTGAAACAAGACCAGGAAGAGATTCAGAAACCTGGGACAAGACCTGGAAAACATTCAGAAACCTGGGACAAGACCTGGAAAACATTCAGACACCTGGGAAAAGACCTGAAACAAGACCAGGAAGAGATTCAGAAACCTGGGACAAGACCTGGAAAACATTCAGAAACCTGGGACAAGACCTGGAAAACATTCAGACACCTGGGAAAAGACCTGGAAAAAGACCAGGAAGAGATTCAGGACCTGGAACAAGACCTGGAAAACATTCAGAAACCTGGAACAAAACCAGGGTCCTGTACTACAAAGCAGGATTTGTGGTTATCAAGATCACTTCAGCTTTAGTTTTCCTTCCTATGAAACCAGTTCTCTTCTTAACGGCATGGTAACTGATGATGTTCCAGATACGAGATCAAAACCTGTCAACAGCCTCACTACTGACCAATCAGATCACTGGAAACCAGCGTCATCATTCGACAGGATCCCATCAGGATCAAAGGAGTTTACAGTAACATGACAAATAATAAAGCACAGCAGATATTTATGAATGAATGGAATCATGTTGCTGTTCCACACTCTTCATGTGTCCACTCTGAACTTTTAATAAACAGCAGGAAAGTTTATCACACTAAATAAAACCATAGACACATTAATATTAGAGCTTCATTTGAATTCAATAAAGCTTAAACCAAATCGACCTGCATGTATTAGCGTTTCGTTTTCGTATCATATGAACAACTTTATTTATGGTTCTGACGATGTCAATGTTATTACCGACTCCGCCTTTTTCACATGAGCACGCTCGTCACCAGAGGAAAACCAGTCGACTGAGAGAGTTGATGTCCAGCTTCGTAGTCCAGGAGATCAGGATGGTCAATGTAAGGTTAATTCAATCCAGACAACGAAAGCATATCCTGGAGATATTCAACTCGCTTCGTAGTACAGGCCCTAGGAAAACATTAAGGACCTGGAACAAGACCTGGCACAGGTCAGGATCTGAAAACAATAAATACCCAGTTAACTGCGTCACTCTTTGAGATTCAAAACCAAACCACCAGTGACCTGCTGGACTCTTGAGGGTTAAACCAGGCTCAGTTCAGAAAGGGAGACAGGAAGAGACGCACCAGCAGGTTTATGGTGACGAAGACCACGATGAAGAAGATCAGACACGTGGTCTGACCCGAGACCTCCATGCAGTCCCACAGCGTCTCGATCCACTCTCCACAGAGGAGCCTGAAGATGAGAATAAAGGTGTTGAAGAAGTTGTGCATGTGCCAGCGAGGAAGCTCACAGGTCATCATGATGGAGCAGACGTGGTCTCTGTAGTCGTCCTGGAACAGCTTTGTGCCGACAACAGTGAACAAGAAGACCATGATGAGCAGAACAAGAGTCAGGTTCCTCAGGGCGCTGACCGAAGTCCAGATAATCTTCATCAACATGTGGAGAGTGGGCCACCACCGGGCCAGTCTCAGCCCCCGCATCTGGACATGAGACAGGTGAGGAGACAGTTAGGCATGACGATCATGATGAAGATGATGAAGATGATGAAGATGCTATACTGACCAACTTGAAGCAGCGCAGCGCAGGAAAGCCAACAACATCTGCTAATGCCAGCTCCACCAGACTGACTGCGACGATGATGCTGTCAAAGACATTCCAGCCCACCTGTAACCATGGCAACAGAAAAATCACACACGTAGCTATGGAAACAGCTGTCAGTCGTTAACTCTGAGCAGGAAAGAAACAGAAAGTCTGACCCGGAAGTAATGGTATGGGTCCATGGCCATGAGCCTGAGGAGCATCTCAGCTGTGAAGATCCCTGTGAAAAACTGCAGAGGGGGGTCACAGGTCAGGGGTCACAGGTCGGGGTTGGAACAGATAGTCAGACGTTTTCTCTGACACTGACCAGGGATGTGACATTCAGCAGCTGCTCAAACTCCATGGTCATTGGAAAATGCTCCATGGCGAGGAAGAGGCAGTTGAACACGATGCAGACGACGATGATGAGGTCAAAGAACGGGTTTGTGACGAAGGTGCAGAGCCGCAGTTTGAGCCTTGTCCAACAGCCACAACAGTTCCACGTCACTACGGACAAACAACATGGAGGACACGAGCTGTGGTTCTCCTGAAGCTCTGGAGCACACACAGAGACACTCGTCACTCAGAGAACCTTCAGAACCTACTTTGTCTGACGGTCTTTGAACACATTGCAGACACTAACCTTCATACAGCTGATTCAAGAACAGACACTTTCCAATGAGGCAACTGAACTAACCCAGACTAAATTCACTCTGACCTACTTCACTCTGACTAACTTCACTCTAACTAACTTCACTCTAACTAACTTCATCCTGACTAACTTCACTCTGACTAACTTCACCCTGACTAACTTCACTCTGACTAACTTCACTCTAACTAACTTCACCCTGACAAACTTCACCCTGACTAACTTCACTCTAACTAACTTCACTCTAACTAACTTCATCCTGACTAACTTCACTCTGACTAACTTCACCCTGACTAACTTCACTCTGACTAACTTCACTCTAACTAACTTCACCCTGACAAACTTCACCCTGACTAACTTCACTCTAACTAACATCACTCTAACTAACTTCATCCTGACTAACTTCACTCTAACTAACTTCACTCTAACTATCTTCACCCTGACTAACTTCACCCTGACTAACTTCATCCTGATTAACTTCACTCTGACTAACTTCACTCTGACTAACTTCCCTCTGACTAACTTCACTCTGACCAACTTCATCCTGATTAACTTCACTCTAACTATCTTCACCCTGACTAACTTCGCCCTGACTAACTTCACTCTGACTAACCTCACTCTGACTAACTTCACTCTGATTAACTTCAGTCTGACTAACTTCATCCTGACTAACTTCATCCTCACTAACTCCACTCTGACTAACTTCACGCTGACTAACTTCACTCTGACTAACTTCACTCTGACTAACTTCACTCTGACTAACTTCACCCTGACTAACTCTGACTAACTTCACTCTGACTAACTTCACTCTGACTAACTCTGACTAACTTCACTCTGACTAACTTCACTCTAACTAACTTCACCCTGACAAACTTCACCCTGACTAACTTCACTCTAACTAACTTCACTCTAACTAACTTTATCCTGATTAACTTCACTCTAAATAACTTCACTCTAACTATCTTCACCCTGACTAACTTCACCCTGACTAACTTCACTCTGACTAACTTCACTCTGACTAACTTCACTCTGACCAACTTCATCCTGATTAACTTCACTCTAACTATCTTCACCCTGACTAACTTCACCCTGACTAACTTCGCCCTGACTAACTTCCCTCTGACTAACTTCACTCTGACCAACTTCATCCTGATTAACTTCACTCTAACTATCTTCACCCTGACTAACTTCACCCTGACTAACTTCACTCTGACTAACTTCCCTCTGACTAACTTCACTCTGACCAACTTCATCCTGATTAACTTCACTCTAACTATCTTCACCCTGACTAACTTCACCCTGACTAACTTCGCCCTGACTAACTTCACTCTGACTAACTTCACTCTGACCAACTTTATCCTGATTAACTTCACTCTGACTAACTTCACTCTGACCAACTTCACTCTGACTAACTTCACTCTGACCAACTTTATCCTGATTAACTTCACTCTGACTAACTTCACTCTGATTAACTTCACTCTGACTAACTTCATCCTGACTAACTTCATCCTCACTAACTCCACTCTGACTAACTTCACGCTGACTAACTTCACTCTGACTAACTTCACTCTGACTAACTCTGACTAACTTCACTCTGACTAACTTCACGCTGACTAACTCTGACTAACTTCACTCTGACTAACTTCACTCTGACCAACTTCATCCTGATTAACTTCACTCTAACTATCTTCACCCTGACTAACTTCACTCTGACTAACTTCACTCTGACTAACTTCCCTCTCACTAACTTCACTCTGACCAACTTCACTCTGACTAACTTCACTCTGACTAACTTCACTCTGACTAACTTCCCTCTCACTAACTTCACTCTGACCAACTTCATCCTGATTAACTTCACTCTGACTAACTTCACTCTGACTAACTTCACTCTGACTAACTTCACTCTGACTAACTCTGACTAACTTCACTCTGACTAACTTCCCTCTCACTAACTTCACTCTGACTAACTTCACTCTGACTAACTTCACGCTGACTAACTCTGACTAACTTCACTCTGACTAACTTCCCTCTCACTAACTTCACTCTGACCAACTTCATCCTGATTAACTTCACTCTAACTATCTTCACCCTGACTAACTTCACTCTGACTAACTTCACTCTGACTAACTTCCCTCTCACTAACTTCACTCTGACCAACTTCACTCTGACTAACTTCACTCTGACTAACTTCCCTCTCACTAACTTCACTCTGACTAACTTCACTCTGACTAACTTCACTCTGACTAACTTCCCTCTCACTAACTTCACTCTGACCAACTTCATCCTGATTAACTTCACTCTGACTAACTTCACTCTGACTAACTTCACTCTGACTAACTTCACTCTGACTAACTTCCCTCTCACTAACTTCACTCTGACTAACTTCACTCTGACTAACTTCACTCTGACTAACTTCCCTCTCACTAACTTCACTCTGACCAACTTCATCCTGATTAACTTCACTCTGACTAACTTCACTCTGACTAACTTCCCTCTCACTAACTTCACTCTGACTAACTTCACTCTGACTAACTTCACCCTGACTAACTTCACTCTGACTAACTTCACTCTGACTAACTTCCCTCTCACTAACTTCACCCTGACTAACTTCACCCTGACTAACTTCATCCTGACTAACTTCACTCTGACCAACTTCACTCTGACTAACTTCACTCTGACTAACTTCCCTCTCACTAACTTCACCCTGACTAACTTCACCCTGACTAACTTCACTCTGACTAACTTCACTCTGACCAACTTCACTCTGACCAACTTCACTCTGACTAACTTCACTCTAACTATCTTCACTCTAACTAACTTCACTCTGACCAACTTCACTCTGACCAACTTCACTCTGACTAACTTCACACAGATATAGAAACACATACCTGTTAATTTCTTCAGCTGTGGTGGATCGTGTTTCTCAGAGTCCTCCACACTGTAGACTGCAGGCTAATAACACACACACACACACACACACACACACACACACACACACACACACACACACACACACACACCCCAACAACAGGTGTTTATTATTTCCTCTGGTTGTTTCAGTCGACCTCATGTTGAAGCTGTAAAACACTTCATATGAGATAATCATTAATAATCAATTATTATAATTATTGATGATAAAAATATTGTAATTATAGAAGAATATAATTATTTCTCTTATTTGCTGAATTTAACTAATGTTGTTATCATTTATGTGTTACATTAATTCATGTCCCCCTGCCTCACAATAACTTTAGTTCCTAGCTGAAACAACACTCACCTCCTTCTCTTCCTCTTTCATCTTCATCACCTCCTCCCTTCTCTTCATCACCTCGAGGATTTGAACAAACTCTTCTTCTCTCCGTCGGTCCTCGGCAACGGTCGCCTCGACCTGCTCAACCAACCCCATGGCAACCACCACCAGGAGGAGGCTGACGAGCAAGAAAGAGCCGGAGAAGACGACGAGCACGAAGGCGATCACAGAGGTTTTACTAGCAGCTCGCATCATCTGCGGAGAGACAGACGGGTGAGACAAACAGGTGAGTCAGACAGCTGAGTCAGACTGGTGAGAGAGACATGTGAGTGAGACACAGGTGAGAGACAGTTAGGTGAGACAGACAGCTGAGTCAGACAGGTGAAAGACATGACTGAGAGACAGACAGGTGAGGGACAGACGGATGAGTCAGGCGGGTGAGAGAGACATGTGAGTGAGAGACAGGTGAGAGACAGACAGGTGGGGGAGAGACATGTGAGAGACAGACAGGTGAGTGAGACAGGTGAGGGACAGACAGGTGAGAGACAGACAGATGAGTCAGACAGGCAAGAGACAGACAGGTGAGAGACAGACAGGTGAGTGAGACAGTTGAGAGACAGACAGGTGAGAGACAGACATGTGAGAGACAGACAGGTGAAGGACAGACAGGCAAGAGACAGACAGATGAGTCAGACAGGTGAGGGACAGACAGGCAAGAGACAGACAGGTGAGAGACAGACAGATGAGTCAGACAGGTGAGGGACAGACAGGCAAGAGACAGACATGTGAGAGACAGACAGGTGAGGGACAGACATGTGAAAGACAGACAGGTGAGGGACAGACAGGCAAGAGACAGACAGGTGAGAGACAGACAGATGAGTCAGACAGGTGAGGGACAGACAGGCAAGAGACAGACAGGTGAGTGACAGACAGGTGATAGACAGACAGATGAGTCAGACAGGTGAGGGACAGACATGCAAGAGACAGACAGGTGAGAGACAGACAGGTGAGGGAGACGTGTGTGTGTGTGATACTGACCAGCTGAAATAGGTTTTCCCAGAAGTCTTTGCCCATCAGTCTGACGACAGAGAGCAGAGAGAAACCAAACGAGTCGTAGTTGGTGAACCCGTAGTTTGGATTAGTGTCGGTCTTCAAACACGTGAAACATTCCGGACAGGCCCTGAACACACCACCATTCGTCATTATGACTGTTGTTGTTGTTGTTGTTGTTATTGTTGTTGTTGTTGTAGTATGTAACGTGTCGTCATGAGAACGTACCCGGAATCAGAGCTGTTTCCACACAGCAAAGGGTCCAAACGACCAGAGAGGAAGTATAGATTCTCTATCAGACAGACAGGTACACAGACAGACAGACAGACATGAGAAGTTCTTGTGTTTTAGTGTTTTCTGTAAAATAAAATCATCATCATCATCATCATCATTATCATACCAGGACTGTTGATGTACTGGTGGAAGGGGTAAGTCTGGTTGCTCATCGGCCAGATGACACATTTTTGTCTCAGGGTTCCCATGAAGAGCTGCAGACCAATCAGGGCCAAGATACTGAGGACGAACAGTGAGAACACCATGACATGAGCCAGTCTCTTCACTGATTGGACGAGAGCTCCGGCTGTCATCTTCACACCTGTGGGGGGGGGGGGGGGGCAGCTTATTAGAACAGGATGTGGTCCCAATGACGATAACAAGGTCCAACAGCATGAAAACACACACACACACACACACACACACACACACACACACACACACACACACACACACACACTCAGTCACACACACACACACGCACACACACACACACACACACACACACACACACACACACACACACACACACACACACACCTGGGTAGACTGATATCATCTTCATCACTCGGGGAATCATCCTCACAACAGAAGCTTTTCTCAGATTCACCGACGCCGTCAGAAATCTACAAGAGTGTTCATCTTCATCATCATCATCATCATCACCATCATCATCATCTTCTTCATCATCATCACCATCATCTACATCATCATCATCTTCGTCATCATCATCACCATCATCATCATCATCTTCATCATCTACAACTACAAAGTGACAAACGAGACAAATGAAGACAAAAGGTCAACAGGTGAAGACGATCTCACGTTGTTATGACGACAGCGACGTCCAGCCAGTTCCACGGATCTCTGAGGAACGTGAAGGTGCCGATACAGACGCCTCTCGACGCGATCTTCACCACCACTTCAAACACGAAGACGGCTGAGAACAGGAATCTGTTCAAGACAGAACATCGCAACACTGAGAACGAACAGTCTGTAGAACCAACAGGCTGAGTTATCACATGTTCTCTACGGTGACAGACGTTCTCTACACTGACACACGTTCTCTATGGTGACAGACGTTCTCTACACTGACACACGTTCTCTATGGTGACACACATTCTCTATGGTGACAGACGTTCTCTACACTGACACACGTTCTCTATGGTGACAGACGTTCTCTACACTGACACATGTTCTCTACACTGACACATGTTCTCTACAGTGACTCACATTCTCTACACTGACAGACGTTTTCTACACTGACACATGTTCTCTACACTGACAGACGTTCTCTACAGTGACACACATTCTCTACACTGACAGACGTTCTCTACACTGACACGTTCTCTACACTGACAGACGTTCTCTACAGTGACATACATTCTCTACAGTGACACATGTTCTCTACAGTGACTCACATTCTCTACACTGACAGACGTTTTCTACACTGACACACGTTCTCTATGGTGACAGACGTTCTCTACACTGACACATGTTCTCTACAGTGACTCACATTCTCTACACTGACAGACGTTTTCTACACTGACACATGTTCTCTACACTGACAGACGTTCTCTACAGTGACACACATTCTCTACACTGACAGACGTTCTCTACACTGACACGTTCTCTACACTGACAGACGTTCTCTACACTGACAGACGTTCTCTACAGTGACACACATTCTCTACAGTGACAAATGTCCTCTACAGTGACAAATGTTCTCTACACTGACACACGTTCTCTACACTGACAGACGTTCTCTACACTGACACATGTTCTCTACGTTGACAGATGTACTCTAGACTAACACACGTTCTCTACGGTGACAGACGTTCTCTACACTGACACATGTTCTCTACGGTGACACACATTCTCTACACTAACACACGTTCTCTACACTGACAGACGTTCTCTACACTGACACATGTTCTCTACGGTGACAGATGTACTCTACACTAACACACGTTCTCTACGGTGACAGACGTTCTCTACACTGACACATGTTCTCTACGGTGACACACGTTCTCTACACTAACACACGTTCTCTACGGTGACAGACGTTCTCTACACTGACACACGTTCTCTACGGTGACACACGTTCTCTACACTAACACACGTTCTCTACGGTGACAGACGTTCTCTACACTGACACATGTTCTCTACACTGACACGTTCTCTACACTGACACACGTTCTCTACGGTGACACACGTTCTCTACAGTGACACATTTTCTCCACACTGATAGAGACGTTCTCTACACTGACAGACGTTCTTGTGTTAACTTACTCTGCAGTGTTGGTCCATGCTGGAGGATCATTCATTGTCATGACGACACAGTTGGACAAGATCGTCAACAGGACGAACAAAGGAAGCAAAGTTTCACTTTAAGGATCAAAAACATCGGCTAACAGTTGGAGAGGGGCGGAGCTACGACAGAATTTTTCAGCTGATGATAAATTCTCTTTACACGTTGTGTCAACGTTCAGGTTATATGTTCCCCTGAGTCAAGAGAGAAAGAGTTAAGAGAGTCAGAGTCAAGAGAGTCAGAGTCAAGAGAGACAGAGTCAGACTCAAGAGAGTCAGAGATTGAATAGACGTTCAGGAACCTTGGGCCGTATGTTCCCCTGAGGAATCTCGGTACCTGTGAGAGGCTCAGGAACCTCGGCTCCTCTGTTTCCCTAAGGCATCGAACCACCAACCTTCGGGTTAGTAGACGACCGACTTTACCTCCTGAGCCAAAGCTGCCCAGTGGGTCATGATTGGTTGATTCAGTGTGACATCATAAAGGATATGAATGAGTGAGGATCCTGATGGCGAAGGTCCTCATGAGACTGAACGGACTCAGCAGGAAACAGGATGACTCGGCGTTGAACCTTTGGAGGACGTTTCCTTGACTGATCACGATGAACGTCTGCAGGGAAACAGGTCAAAGGTCATAGCTTAACATTCAGATCTAAACAGCTCATTTGAATAAACCAGATTCTAAACTGTTGATGTTTCAGAGCGACCTTCTGTGATTGGTAGAAAGGATCCAGCTCCTCCAGTGGGCTGTTGAGAAGCTTGCGGGGTGGGTCCCCATAGACAAATGGGAGGGGCTTGTCTGCCTCTAGGTGAGTGGCTGGTTTGGGTGGGTCTTTCTCCTCTACCTGTCAATCAAGTTTCATTAAAATGGTGGATCTCAGCGTTTCCTCTGCAGGTTATTGATTTTTATTTATCTGATCTTTGAAGCAGCAGAAGGCACCAGAGGGGATCAATGAAGTATCTATCATAGCAGGGTATTAATTGAGTGTTATTGATGACTGATCGATATTTTTCGTACCTCTTCATTCTTCCTCTTCAGTCGCTCCTCCAACGAGGCTGGTGTGAAGCGTCTGAAGATCTCTGTCCCAACAGGGGGCAGCAGAGAGACCATCCTGGCATCGTGCAGCTCCGCCCGCACTGCACTGTCGCCTAGCAACTGCTTCCTGTTAGGAGACGACACCAGGGAGAGTCAGAGAGTCAGAGAATCAAGAGAGTAAAGAGAGTCAGAGATTCAATTGAGTCAGAGAGTCAGAGAGTAAAGGGAGTCAGAGAGTCAGAGAGTCAGTCAAGAGAGACAGAGTCAAGAGAGTCAGAGAGTCAAGAGAGTCAGTCAAGAGAGACAGAGTCAAGAGAGACAGAGAGTCAAGAGAGTCAGAGTCAAGAGAATCAGAGAGTCAAGAGAGTCAGAGAGTCAAGAGAGACAGAGAGTCAAGAGAGTCAGAGAGTCAGAGAGTCAAGAAAGACAGAGTCAAGAGAGACAGAGAGTCAGAGAGTCAGAGAGTCAAGAGAGTCAGAGAGTCAAGAGAGTCAGAGAGTCAAGAGAGTCAGAGAGTCAAGAGAGTCAGAGAGTCAAGAGAGTCAGAGAGTCAAGAGAGTCAAGAGAGTCAGTCAAGAGAGACAGAGTCAAGAGAGACAGAGTCAAGAGAGTCAGAGTCAAGAGAGACAGAGTCAAGAGAGTTAGAGAGTCAAGAGAGTCAAGAGAGACAGAGAGTCAAGAGAGTTAGAGAGTCAAGAGAGTCAAGAGAGTCAGAGTCAGAGAGTCAAGAGAGTCAGAGAGTCGAGAGTCAGAGATTCAATTGAGTCAGAGAGTCAGAGAGTCAGAGTCAAGAGAGTCAGAGAGTCGAGAGTCAGAGATTCAATTGAGTCAGAGAGTCAAGAGAGTCAGTCAAGAGAGACAGAGTCAAGAGAGACAGAGTCAAGAGAATCAGAGAGTCAAGAGAGTCAGAGTCAAGAGAGACAGAGTCAAGAGAGACAGAGAGTCAAGAGAGTCAGAGTCAAGAGAGTCAGAGAGTCAGAGAGTCAAGAGAGTCAGTCAAGAGAGACAGAGTCAAGAGAGACAGAGAGTCAAGAGAGTCAGAGTCAAGAGAGTTAGAGAGTCAAGAGAGTCAGAGAGTCAGAGAGTCAAGAGAGTCAGAGAGACAGAGTCAAGAGAGTCAGAGTCAAGAGAGTCAGAGAGTCAAAAGAGTCAGAGTCAAGAGAGTCAGAGAGTCAAGAGAGTCAGAGAGTCAGAGTCAAGAGAGTCAGAGAGACAGAGAGTCAAGAGAGTCAAGAGAGTCAGAGAGTCAGAGTCAAGAGAGTCAGAGTCAAGAGAGTCAGAGAGTCAAAAGAGTCAGAGTCAAGAGAGTCAGAGAGTCAAGAGAGTCAGAGAGACAGAGAGTCAAGAGAGTCAAGAGAGTCAGAGAGTCAAGAGAGTCAGAGAGTCAAGAGAGTCAGAGAGTCAAAAGAGTCAGAGTCAAGAGAGTCAGAGAGTCAAGAGAGTCAGAGAGTCAGAGTCAAGAGAGTCAGAGAGACAGAGAGTCAGAGAGTCAAAAGAGTCAGAGTCAAGAGAGTCAGAGAGTCAAGAGAGTCAGAGAGTCAGAGTCAAGAGAGTCAAGAGAGTCAAGAGAGTCAGAGAGTCAAGAGAGTCAGAGAGTCAAGAGAGTCAGAGAGTCAAGAGAGTCAGAGAGTCAAGAGAGACAGAGAGTCAAGAGAGTCAAGAGAGTCAAGAGAGTCAGAGAGTCAGAGAGTCAAGAGAGTCAGAGTCAAGAGAGTCAGAGAGTCAAAAGAGTCAGAGTCAAGAGAGACAGAGTCAAGAGAGTTAGAGAGTCAAGAGAGTCAGAGAGTCAGAGTCAAGAGAGTCAAGAGAGTCAAGAGAGTCAGAGTCAAGAGAGTCAGAGAGACAGAGAGTCAAGAGAGTCAAGAGAGTCAGAGAGACAGAGAGTCAAGAGAGTCAGAGAGACAGAGAGTCAGAGAGTCAAGAGAGACAGAGAGTCAGAGTCAAGAGAGTCAGAGAGACAGAGAGTCAAGAGAGTCAAGAGAGTCAGAGAGTCAAGAGAGTCAGAGAGTCAAGAGAGTCAAGAGAGTCAGAGAGACAGAGAGTCAAGAGAGACAGAGAGTCAGAGAGTCAAGAGAGTCAGAGAGTCAAGAGAGACAGAGAGTCAGAGAGTCAAGAGAGTCAAGAGAGACAGAGAGTCAGAGAGTCAAGAGAGTCAAGAGAGTCAAGAGAGACAGAGAGTCAGAGAGTCAAGAGAGACAGAGTCAAGAGAGTCAGAGAGTCAGAGAGTCAGAGTCAAGAGAGACAGAGAGTCAAGAGAGTCAAGAGAGTCAGAGAGTCAAGAGAGTCAGAGAGTCAAGAGAGTCAAGAGAGTCAGAGAGTCAAGAGAGTCAGAGAGTCAAGAGAGACAGAGAGTCAAGAGAGTCAAGAGAGACAGAGAGTCAGAGAGTCAAGAGAGTCAGAGTCAAGAGAGTCAGAGTTAGATTGATTGATACAGAAACACTTTCATCTGCAGTTTTAATATTCAAATAATCTTTTTTTTGAGTAACACGGTAACACAATACATGTTCAAACTGTGTTGTTCTTGTGTCATCAGTGGAAACTCTGAGAGTCAGAGTCAAGAGAGACAGAGTCAAGAGAGACAGAGAGTCAAGAGAGTCAGAGTCAAGAGAGTCAGAGAGTCAGAGAGTCAAGAGAGTCAGTCAAGAGAGACAGAGTCAAGAGAGACAGAGAGTCAAGAGAGTCAGAGTCAAGAGAGTTAGAGAGTCAAGAGAGTCAGAGAGTCAGAGAGTCAAGAGAGTCAGAGAGACAGAGTCAAGAGAGTCAGAGTCAAGAGAGTCAGAGAGTCAAAAGAGTCAGAGTCAAGAGAGTCAGAGAGTCAAGAGAGTCAGAGAGTCAGAGTCAAGAGAGTCAGAGAGACAGAGAGTCAAGAGAGTCAAGAGAGTCAGAGAGTCAGAGTCAAGAGAGTCAGAGTCAAGAGAGTCAGAGAGTCAAAAGAGTCAGAGTCAAGAGAGTCAGAGAGTCAAGAGAGTCAGAGAGACAGAGAGTCAAGAGAGTCAAGAGAGTCAGAGAGTCAAGAGAGTCAGAGAGTCAAGAGAGTCAGAGAGTCAAAAGAGTCAGAGTCAAGAGAGTCAGAGAGTCAAGAGAGTCAGAGAGTCAGAGTCAAGAGAGTCAGAGAGACAGAGAGTCAGAGAGTCAAAAGAGTCAGAGTCAAGAGAGTCAGAGAGACAGAGTCAAGAGAGTCAGAGTCAAGAGAGTCAGAGAGTCAAAAGAGTCAGAGTCAGAGAGTCAGAGTCAAGAGAGTCAGAGAGACAGAGAGTCAAGAGAGTCAAGAGAGTCAGAGAGTCAGAGTCAAGAGAGTCAGAGTCAAGAGAGTCAGAGAGTCAAAAGAGTCAGAGTCAAGAGAGTCAGAGAGTCAAGAGAGTCAGAGAGACAGAGAGTCAAGAGAGTCAAGAGAGTCAGAGAGTCAAGAGAGTCAGAGAGTCAAGAGAGTCAGAGAGTCAAAAGAGTCAGAGTCAAGAGAGTCAGAGAGTCAAGAGAGTCAGAGAGTCAGAGTCAAGAGAGTCAGAGAGACAGAGAGTCAGAGAGTCAAAAGAGTCAGAGTCAAGAGAGTCAGAGAGTCAAGAGAGTCAGAGAGTCAGAGTCAAGAGAGTCAAGAGAGTCAAGAGAGTCAGAGAGTCAAGAGAGTCAGAGAGTCAAGAGAGTCAGAGAGTCAAGAGAGTCAGAGAGTCAAGAGAGACAGAGAGTCAAGAGAGTCAAGAGAGTCAAGAGAGTCAGAGAGTCAGAGAGTCAGAGAGTCAGAGTCAAGAGAGTCAGAGAGTCAAAAGAGTCAGAGTCAAGAGAGACAGAGTCAAGAGAGTTAGAGAGTCAAGAGAGTCAGAGAGTCAGAGTCAAGAGAGTCAAGAGAGTCAAGAGAGTCAGAGTCAAGAGAGTCAGAGAGACAGAGAGTCAAGAGAGTCAAGAGAGTCAGAGAGACAGAGAGTCAAGAGAGTCAGAGAGACAGAGAGTCAGAGAGTCAAGAGAGACAGAGAGTCAGAGTCAAGAGAGTCAGAGAGACAGAGAGTCAAGAGAGTCAAGAGAGTCAGAGAGTCAAGAGAGTCAGAGAGTCAAGAGAGTCAAGAGAGTCAGAGAGACAGAGAGTCAAGAGAGACAGAGAGTCAGAGAGTCAAGAGAGTCAAGAGAGTCAGAGAGTCAAGAGAGACAGAGAGTCAGAGAGTCAAGAGAGTCAAGAGAGACAGAGAGTCAGAGAGTCAAGAGAGTCAAGAGAGTCAGAGAGTCAAGAGAGACAGAGAGTCAGAGAGTCAAGAGAGACAGAGTCAAGAGAGTCAGAGAGTCAGAGAGTCAGAGTCAAGAGAGACAGAGAGTCAGAGAGTCAAGAGAGTCAGAGAGTCAAGAGAGTCAAGAGAGTCAGAGAGTCAAGAGAGTCAGAGAGTCAAGAGAGACAGAGAGTCAAGAGAGTCAAGAGAGACAGAGAGTCAGAGAGTCAAGAGAGTCAGAGTCAAGAGAGTCAGAGTTAGATTGATTGATACAGAAACACTTTCATCTGCAGTTTTAATATTCAAATAATCTTTTTTTTGAGTAACACGGTAACACAATACATGTTCAAACTGTGTTGTTCTTGTGTCATCAGTGGAAACTAAACTCTGGTTTGTGTTATTGATCTGCTCTCAGACTGTGTGTGTTGTCAGACTTACAGTTGTGAAGGATCAAGTCTCATCTGATTGGTCTTCAGATCTTCTCTGCTCCAAAAGTCAAACCACGTCTTTCTGCTCATCATGGCTGCAGCTACCTGTCTCACCACCTGTCTGACTGTCTGTCTTACCACCTGTCTGACTGACTGTCTGTCTCACCACCAGACTGACTCTCTGACTTGTCGTCTTCCTTCATCTGTTGTTTCTCATCTCACTTCAGTTTTTATCTGCAGACGTCCAGAGTCTTACGTCTGCAGGGTTTTCACCGAGACTGTCGCTACGGTAACTGGTTATCGACCGCGTCGCTGTCTCAACTGCAGCTCTGCATGTCTCTGCTCTGTTTTTGGCTTCAGCCTTTTATCCATCACACAAAGACAGACACACACGAGGACATTATGTTCTGATTTCTGTATCTCACAGATTCCCAGAGGTCAGACTTCCTGTTGTCCAAATGTCTTGATGGGAACAAGATGTCATGTCTTTCATGAATGAAACTCATTCATGATGCCCCCCCCCCCCCCCACTGTGCTTAACAGCACTTATCAAGTTTAAATCTTCAGCAGCATCGACAGAGACGGTTGAAAGCAGCTGTTCAATATTATAATTCAGTGACGACAGTGAAATGAAGGAAAATCTTTAATTTCATCACAGTCGAGTAGAAAAGATGATTATTACAATATTCATGTAAAAACAAAAACAGTGTGAACAACGGACGGTTCCTATCGAGTGGCGAGTCGGCGTCTCGTCATTTGATCTACCAGCTGATGATACTCGTCCAGTTTGTCTCGAACGCTGTTGTACATCTGAAAACAGGAAAACAGTCATGAGGTTTGATTCCCTTTCGTAGTCAATAACCAATCAAATGTCACCGTGACGATGAGGCCTGATCTACGAGCAGCTCAGTTCACACCTCAGCCTCACTACTATGTTCACATCATATAAACATATATATATACAATAATTTCAGATGGAGATCAATAAATCCAGAGTACGTATGTACTCGCGCGCGCACACACACACACACTCACGCTGCTTTTGGTCTGAGTGTCAGCGAGCGTCTGCAGCAGCTGATCGATGGACGTGTATGGAAGCCAGGCGGACGACCAGGTCGCAGACAGCGGCTTCTGAAACACACACCACAACATTACACACACACACACACACACACACACACACACACACACACACACACACACACACACACACACACACACACACACACACACACACACACACACACACACACACACACACACACACACACACACACACACACACACACACACACACTCTGCAGGTGCACCTGTACTGCTTTCTGATTGGACAGAACAGATCATGTGATCAAAGGTTGCAGTTGAAGGTTCGTTTTATCCTTTTTTCCATAACGAGTGATCACTCCTCTCTCCTCTCTAGCCTCTCCTGCCGCCATCCTTCTTTAGGCTGTTATTATATCCAATGGAGGTGTCGGAGTCCGCTGGTGGATTAAGCACGATTGGGGGGCATACTCTAAATGTTTACTAAGTTTATTTTATGGTAAATTGTATTTCAAGTAGTTGTACTTGATAGTAGTATTACCTGGATTCCAAAGTACTGGTGTCCTCTCCCCAGCAGAGCATCCACGTACTCCAGCACCAGCTCCGCCGCAGCTTCCAGCAGGTCAAAGTTCAGGTAGAGTCGCAGCAGAGATGCAGCATCAACAGCCTGACGAGCACAAAGCATGATGGGAAACAAAGTCACAGAAAACTGTGAACAAACTATTTCATTAGTGAAACAAAGACAATCAGATTCATAGAAACAGAATCTACCAATGAAAACCAAGGGGAGTTGTGTCACAACCTCCCCCCTCATTGGCTGATCTCTCACCTTGTATGATTTGACCAGCCAATCAGGCAGCGGGGCTCCATGTGACAGCAGCTTGTTGATGACACAGCGTTGGTGTTGTCCATTAGAGGAGGGGTACCTGTCCAGGTAGGAGGAGAGCAGCCGCCACGCCTCGTCTGCAGCGCTGAGGACAGAAGAACAGAAACTTCTTGGGTGAGGAGCCTGGGCCCTGGTAGGTGAGGGGCCTGGGCCCTAGTGGGTGAGGGGCCTGGGCCTATGGTAGGTGAGGGGCCTGGGCCCTGGTAGGTGAGGGGCCTGGGCCCTGGTAGGTGAGGGGCCTGGGCCTATGGTATGTTATGAGCCTGGGTCTATGGTAGGTGAGGGGCCTGGGTCTATGGTAGGTGAGGGGCCTGGGCCCTGGTAGGTGATGGGCCTGGGCCTATGGTATGTGATGGGCCTGGGCCTATGGTAGGTGATGGGCCTGGGCCTATGGTAGGTGAGGGGCCTGGGCCTATGGTAGGTGAGGGGCCTGGGCCTATGGTAGGTGAGGGGCCCGGGCCTATGGTAGGTGAGGGGCCTGGGCCTATGGTAGGTGAGGGGCCTGGGCCCTGGTAGGTGAGGGGCCTGGGCCTATGGTATGTGATGGGCCTGGGCCTATGGTAGGTGAGGGGCCTGGGCCTATGGTAGGTGAGGGGCCTGGGCCTATGGTAGGTGAGGGGCCTGGGCCCTGGTAGGTGAGGGGCCCGGGCCTATGGTAGGTGAGGGGCCTGGGCCTATGGTATGTGATGGGCCTGGGCCCTGGTAGGTGAGGGGCCTGGGCCCTGGTAGGTGAGGGGCCTGGGCCTATGGTAGGTGAGGAGCCTGGGCCTATGGTAGGTGAGGGGCCTAGGCCTATGGTAGGTGAGGGGCCTGGGCCTATGGTAGGTGAGGAGCCTGGGGCTATGGTAGGTGAGGGGCCTGGGCATATGGCAGGTGAGGGGCCTGGGCATATGGCAGGTGATGAGCCTGGGCCTATGGTAGGTGAGGGGCCAGGCCCCTGGTAGGTGAGGAGCCAAGCCCCCGGTAGGTGAGGAGGCGGGCCCCTGGTAGGTGAGGAGCCAGGCCCCCGGTAATTGAGGGGCCTGGGCCTATGGTAGTTGAGGGGCCTGGGCCCCTGGTAGGTGAGGGGCGAGGCCTGGAACAACCTGATTAACCTGCTGCCACAGAGAACAACCCTGATAATAGGAAGAATAAAACAATAACCTGGATTCTTTGGTGTTGACGACAGACGACAGCTGATTATTAGCCAACCAGCTCCAGGCTTCATTTTGAGACTCCTCCCCCCCAAACTGAAGCCTGATGCACCTGAGCACAAATACACACCATGACACACAAACATACAAAGTCAACATGTGTCCGTCACAGAGTGAGACAGTAAAACCACCAGGTCTCAAAACATGATGTGTGAGCAGAACCACCAGAACTAACTTGAAGGCCAGACCCTCGAAGACCGGAGTCAGGTTCATCTTGAACGTCTGACAGAGAGACAGAGCTGAGTCAAACAGTCCTGTTTGGACCAGCAGGGCCACCATCTCCACCGCTGACGCACTTCCTATAGACAGATCATGTGACATTAGCTGTATGGTGTGCAGACGGACAGCAGGTGTGTGTGTGTGTGTGTGTGTGTGTGTGTGTGTGTGTGTGTGTGTGTGTGTGTGTGTGTGTGTACCAGCGATGGCAGCAGACGGCAGGTGGTGTTGGGCGAGGGTGAGGCGGCTGCGGGAAAGAATGTACTCCTTCTCCAGGTCCTTGAGTTCCAGGATGTCCACCTGACGTTTGACTGCAGCACGACACAAACAGTCAGAGAACATCAGAACATCCAGTACTTCCTGTCTGCGGTTCCCCATGTTCCCCTGGAACAACCTGCCGTTACACAGTTCGTCCACCAGATGGCTCAATACTGAGGTGCTAACCTGGTTCAGAAGAAAACTCCCCGTCAGAGTTTCTCTTCGGTGACGCTCCTGCACGCTCGACCTGCAGACAGACAGACAGACAGACAGACAGACAGACAGACAGAGACACGCACGCACACACTTATTTTCATCAACAAGACTTCAAACTAAAAACTCCATTGTACACACAGAGTGTGTGTGTGTGTATGTGTACCACGGCTCCGGAGGCGGGCTGGACGATCCAGGCGTACTCTGGTCTGATGAGGCGGAGACAGTTGAGTGCAGCGAGGTAACAGTTCACCTGTTTCTGAAGACCAAGACGAGTCCGGACCTCACGGCCCAAACGCATTGCCAACTCAAACATGACGGTCCCCGCTGCGCGCGCACGCGCACGCGCACACACACACACACACACACACACACACACACACACACACACACACACACACACACACACACACACACACACACACACACACACACACACACACACACACACACACACACACACACACACACACACACACACACACACACACACAGGTCACATGATGAGACGTGGAGGTGTGAGACATGATATGTATATGATATGTACAGTAACTGTACCCTTCCTGTAGTTGTGTCTGTTGATGTGAAAAGCGTAGAGCAGCTCGTAGTAGTTGTGCGTCAGCAGGTCCAGACCTCGGGCCCGAGACTCGATGATACTGACGACCTGATGATACAACACAATCAGTTAGAGACGTCTTCACATCTCGATCCATCTGAGGCAGGTCAGAGGTCAGAGGTAAAGGTGTTACCTCATCATGTAGGTTGACGTAGGAGAACTGGACTAAATCCTGGAGCTGAGAGCGTTCACACAGAACCACCACCAGCTGACGGAGGCAATCTAGCTGCCTGGACGACAAGAACCAGACTTCACTTTACACACTGAGTAGGTAGGGGGGGGTGTGTGTGTGTGTGTGTGTGTGTGTGTGTGTGTGTGTGTGTGTGTGTGTGTGTGTGTGTGTGTGTGTGTGTGTGTGTGTGTGTGTGTGTGTGTGTGTGTGTGTGTGTGTGTGTGTGTGTGTGTGTGTGTGTGTGTGTGTGTGTGTGTGTGTGTGTGCGCGCGCGCGTACGTACATGCTGCTCTCTGGGTTCTGTGTGAGAGCTTCGTAGGCTTCACTGTTGTGTCCCAGGTCCAGATGATGTTTGAAGACTCGTGTCCACAGAGCAGCCTGAGGACATGAAGACATACGATAGACATGCATAAACTGTTGGTGAAGTTTTATTAAAACACACAAGCTGACATCTGTAACAGGTCACACAGGTCTCAGGTTACACACAGGTGTGTTACCTGGCTGCTGACGTCACTGGCAGCCTCTGTTATGGCCAGAGAGGCGAGTTGGATGACCAGCTCCGGTAGGCCGACGTCCTCCAGTAACCGCAGCACCTGAACACAAACACGAGAACTTTACAAACAATCTACAACACTCAAGGAAGCAGAATATTTTAAATGAGCAACATATGAATCAACAATCCTCGACATTGATCTTCAGTCAAGAGGAACGTATACCTGCTGCATCATCATCATCATCATCATCATTATAATAACTCACTGGTGCATTCATACCTTGTTGAAATACTGTAACCTCGGGGTGGAGGAGGCCTCTTCGTCCTCCCCACCCGTCAGTCTCAACAGAAACTCCTCCTTCTCCACCTCCGTCACCGCCTCCTGGAAACACTGCAGCGCCTGATGGAGAAACCATGATGTCACTCTCTGCAGTGGTGAGAACATGCACTGTGGAGGCCACACCCACCTTCTGACCCTCGCCGTTGGCCAGGTAACACTGACCCAGCATGAAGCGACAGGATCCGATGTTCACCTGACACCAGGGACCAATCAGCCTCACGTACTCCTGCAAACACATCATCATCATCATCATCATTATTATTATTATCAGTGTGGAGGGAAACAGAAATGTATCAAGTTAAAACCAACGTCATCATCACAGACCTGAAGATTCATTATTATTATTATTATTGTTAATAATAATAATCATCATCCCACCTGTAGCTGTGTGTACTGACAGTTCGCCATCAGACACTCGGGGAACTGGAAACCAGGGTTACTGGGCCAACTGACCGGAGGTGGTCAAGACTGAAGAACACAGAGCCTTAACTTATACTAATAGATTATATATAGACATTAATACAGTAGCGTGTGGAGGTTACAGCGGTTACCTTACGTTAATATATATATATATATATATATATATACCGTAATTTTCGGACTATAAGGCGCGCCTTTTCCCCCATTTTTCGACCCTGCGGCTTATATAACGGTAGGGCTAATCTATGGATTTTTACAGCTAACGGCCACTAGGGGACCTCCCAAATCTATGGATTTTACAGGTTACAGTCCACCAACTTTAACTCTACGGGCTCTATGACCAGTCCGCGGTCCACGGTTAAAGCAGTGGATCCTGATGGCGTGGAGGAGTGTCAAAACATCCACGATCACCAACGGGTTCCGAAAGGCTGGACTGCTGTGTGATGAAGAGGAGGACGCCGCCACAGGCTCAGCTGAGGCCCTTCAGAGGCTGTTCAATTCCGACAGTGACGAAGAGGAGTTCGTTGGTTTTGAGAGCGACAACGAAGGAGAGAGGAGAGTGGCTGACGAAGCCACCCTGAATCTGTTCGTTTCCGACACTGAAGATGAGGACTTTGGTGGTTTTAGTACATTATGCAAATATGCAACTTGTTTGTTGAAATGTTAATAAATGGGAGCTTCCTCAAGCAGCCATCTCTTTCCCGACAATCCCCTCTGTGCACGAACTCTTACATATGGTAATTAAACATTAAAACACCTGCGGCTTATAGTCCAGTGCGGCTTATAGATGTACAAATCATTTAATTTAGCTGCTGCGGCTTATACCCTGGTGCGCCTTATAGTGCGGAAAATACGGTATATATATTAATACAGTATATGGAGGATACAGGTGTTACCTTATGTTAATATATTATATGTTAATATATTAAATATATTTATTAATACAGTAGCGTGTGGAAGATACACTGTTAACTAAAGTTAATATATTACATATATTAATACAGTCGCGTGTGGAGGATAAGCTGTTAACTTATGTTAATATATTATATTTGTATTATATATATATTATATATATTAATACAGCAGCGTGTACAGCTGTTAACTTATGTTAATATATTATATATATTTTAGTACAGTAGCGTGTGGATGATACACTATGTTAACTAATGTTACTAAATTATATATATTAATAGAGTATATGGAGGATACAGTTGTTGAGCGAGCAGCGTGACCACGCTGGAGATCATGTGACTCCACTGGAGCAGGGAGTTGTTCTGCTGCTGACTGAAGATCTGAGACATGATCGTCCTCCTGGACACCGTCTCATAAAAGAGCTCCACCACCGTCTGAGGACAGAGCACTGAGGAGAGAGAGAGACACTGAGGACAGAGAGAGACACTGAGGACAGAGAGAAACACTCAGCACAGAGACACGCTGAGGACAGTGACAGACGCTGAGGACAGAGAGAAACACTCAGCACAGAGAGAGACGCTGAGGACAGAGATATACACTGAGGACAGAGAGAGACACTCAGCACAGAGACACGCTGAGGACAGTGACAGACGCTGAGGACAGAGAGAAACACTCAGCACAGAGAGAGACACTGAGGACAGTGAGAGACACTGAGGACAGTGAGAGACGCTGAGGACAGAGAGAGACACTGAGGACAGAGATACACACTGAGGACAGAGAGAGACACTGAGGACAGTGAGAGACGCTGAGGACAGAGATACACACTGAGGACAGAGAGAGACACTGAGGACAGAGATATACACTGAGGACAGAGATATACACTGAGGACAGAGAGAGACACTGAGGACAGTGAGAGACGCTGAGGACAGAGAGAGACACTGAGGACAGAGATACACACTGAGGACAGAGAGAGACACTGAGGACAGTGAGAGACGCTGAGGACAGAGATACACACTGAGGACAGAAAGAGACACTGAGGACAGTGAGAGACGCTGAGGACAGAGATACACACTGAGGACAGAAAGAGACACTGAGGACAGTGAGAGACGCTGAGGACAGTGAGAGACGCTGAGGACAGAGAGAGACGCTGAGGACAGAGAGAAACACTCAGCACAGAGACACACGCTGAGGACAGGGACACACTGAGGACAGAGATACACACTGAGGACCGAGAGAAACACTCAGCACAGAGAAAGACGCTGAGGACAGGGACACACTGAGGACAGAGATATACACTGAGGACAGAGAGAGACGCTGAGGACAGAGAGAAACACTGAGGACAGAGAGAGACACTGAGGACAGAGATACACACTGAGGACAGAGAGAGACACTGAGGACAGAGATACACACTGAGGACAGTGAGAGACGCTGAGGACAGAGAGAAACACTCAGCACAGAGAGAGACGCTGAGGACAGAGATACACACTGAGGACAGAGAGAGACGCTGAGGACAGAGAGAAACACTCAGCACAGAGACACACGCTGAGGACAGGGACACACTGAGGACAGAGATACACACTGGGGACAGAGAGAAACACTCAGAACAGAGAGAGACGCTGAGGACAGAGATACACACTGAGGACAGAGAGAAACACTCAGCACAGAGAGAGACGCTGAGGACAGAGATACACACTGAGGACAGAGAGAAACACTCAGCACAGAGAGAGACGCTGAGGACAGAGATACACACTGAGGACAGAGAGAGACACACTGAGGACAGAGAGAGACACTGAGGACAGAGAGAAACACTCAGTACAGAGACACACTGAGGACAGTGAGAGACGCTGAGGACAGTGAGAGACACTGAGGACAGTGAGACAGATTCTCAGTGGGACACAGACAGACAGACCGACAGACAGACCTGATCTGGTGGACAGAGCTGGAGAGTCAGAAAGCTCCAACACTGTGAGGTGCTGTAGGTTAGCATCTCTGAAACAACACCAGGTCAAAGTCAAGGATTAATCCATTACCTGTACAGATGTGTACCTGTACAGGTCTGTAATTGTGTGTGTGTACCTGTGCAGGTGTATGTGTGTATGTGTACCTGTGCAAGTGTACCCGAGTGTGTACCAGTACAGGTGTTAGTGTGTGTGTGTGTGTGTACTCACATCGTATCCATGGGAACGGAGGAGGCCAGACTCTGACTGACATGTTTGAGGAGGTGATAGGAGGAGAGGAGTTGAGAGCTCCGAGGAATCAGGTCCTGCTGCAGCTGCAGCAGCTGAGCCCCGCCCCCCAGGAACACCTGGACACGCGCGAGCACACACACACACACACGCACACACGCATACACACACACAGGTCGACTCAGTTATGATGAATCTGATCATAATGTTTGATATTTAGTCTGAACATAAACAGGAAGTGATCAAGTTCACTGTTGACGATGATCAAGCTGATGATGAAGTGATGTCATCACTCACATATAGATCATTGTGTGGATCATAGTTGTAATAAAACATAAAGTATCTATTGATCTTTAATATTTCTCTCTTTTCTCTGAACTCTTTTGTCCCCAGCAGGATCCTGTAGAATGATGTCGCTGGTTTCCACTCATCTGATTGGTAGGTAGTTTCACCAAGAACTTAACCAACTGCATCAGTTACCATGGTGATTCCCCCCGGTGACAAGTAAAGCAGCTTCATACGACCAATTGTCTCAGAGTGTGTGTGTGCGTGCATGCGGGCCTACGTTGTCTCCGAGGCGCAGGTAGAGTTTCTGCAGGATCAGTAGGTCTCTACAGAACAACGCTCTGGTCATGGTCATGTGACTGACAGCCTGACAGACGAGGGAGAGGGCGGAGCTACTGCTGTACAGCTGAGAGAGGCGGAGCCTCGTGTTCAGACTCTGACCTGCAAACACAGATTTGGGAAAAGACTGACGTTCCTGTGTGTGTGCGTGTGTGTGTGTGTGTGTGTGTGTGTGTGTTTGCGTGTGTGTTTTGGGGTGTGTTTGGGGGTGTGTATGTGTGTGTATAAAGTACCAGGTGTGATGGCTCCTCCCCCTGTGACCTCTGACTCCACCTCTGTCTCCAGGTCCATCTCCCTCAGCAGAACCATCATGGCCGCCATTGGGTGTCGGACGTCCTGCAGTTTGTTCTGAATGTCCTCGATAACGTTGTCACTGCAGAACAGAACAATGTTATTGATCTGATCAGGTTCTATTGATCAGCACATAGTCAACAACTGGTCTGTCCTACGAAGTGAGGTCACTGGTTTGTGATTAATGGCTGACCTGTGTAATAATGATCAATACAGATTATTGATGAATGTCTGACCTGTCGTTGGACAGCAGGTTCTCCAGGACGCCGTCAGCTGCTCTCTCTGGTGACTCCAGATGTTCCAGAGTTTTTTCCATTTCGTACGACATTTCTCCAGAAACTGCATCACTGACGAGTCGCAGACACTGAACCAGCTGCAGGATGTCACGGCCCAGCTCGGGGTCTGAGACACACACACACATTATACACCGACACCATCAGAGAGAGAGAGAGACACACACAGAGACAGACAGACAGACACACACAGATGTTGTGTTGGAGGTGATGGAGTGTGGTTACCGTCGGTGATGAGCGTCTCCTCTTCCGACATCAAAGACTCGTCGCTGCACAGATACAGATGATCGACAGCAGAACAAGGAAGGAGGAAGGAAACCAGACCCTGGAACACAGAACCAGGGCTGGGACGACTCATCGACTACATAAATTCGTCGACTCAAATAATTTGCGTCGATGAGTCGCCCCAAACAACTAGATTAACTCTTGTCCCACACTCCAGTCCAGTGGTGGCGTTTGTTTCGGTGCAGAAGGCTGCGAAGGCTTCAAGCTCTGGGTTGCAGGCACGGCGTTTAACACACTCCTCGTACTGCGGTTTATGTTGCTGTTGTAAATGGTGGTAGAGATTCGTCATGCTCGAACTTTTAGTTGCAACCCGTTTGCAGGATTCTCTATACATCTGAAACTTGGAATCCATCTCCAAATGATCGAGCCAGTATTTGTAATAATCTTTGGCTGCTTTCCTCTCGTTTGTGTCTGTTTCCGTGTTGATGCTGCTGCAGGCCTTGTTTGTGGGTGTGAGTAAGTGGGTAGGTGAGGGGCTCAGAGAGGAAGAGGGGCGGGGCCAGGCGAGGGACAGACAGGGAGAGGAGAAACAGGCGAACTGGCGGCTCCGTGAAAGAAACTTATAACGTTATTTTAACGCAACATAAATCTCGATATCCACGATATTGTCTTATCCTATATCGTGTTTGAAATTATATCGATATTTAAAAAAAAACCTCTATATATCGCCCAGCCCTACCAAGGAGTCTAAAGCACGCGCGAGTCAGAGGACTCGCTACTCAAAGCACAATGAAAGTGAGGGCAGGCGTGCGCCAGTTGAGGTGGGGCTCCGGGCGCACCACCGGACAAAAAAATGAATAGTTAGATTAGTTGATAAAAATGATCGCTAGATTAATCGTTTGAAAAAGAATTGTTTGGGACAGCTCTAACCAGAACCATCACACAGGAACCTCCTCCCTCTCCTCCTCCCCCTCCTCTTACCTTCTCTCACCTCATCACCTCCTCCTCTTACCACCTACCCCCCCTCCCCTCGCCTCCTCCTCCTCTTACCACCTACCCCCCTCCCCTCACCTCCTCCTCCCTCTCCCCTCACCTTCTCTCACCTCATCACCTCCTCCTCTTACCACCTACCCCCTCCCCTTCTCACCTCCTCTTACCACCTACCCCCCCTCCCCTCGCCTCCTCCTCCTCTTACCACCTACCCCCCTCCCCTCACCTCCTCCTCCCTCTCCTCTCACCTCATCACCTCCTCCTCTTACCACCTACCCCCTCCCCTTCTCACCTCCTCTTACCACCTACCCCCCTCCCCTCATCTCCTTCTCCCTCTCCTCTCACCTTCTCTCACCTCATCACCTCCTCCTCTTACCACCTACCCCCCTCCCCTCGCCTCCTCCTCCCTCTCCTCTCACCTTCTGTCACCTCATCACCTCCTCCTCTTACCACCTACCCCCCTCCCCTCGCCTCCTCCTCCCTCTCCTCTCACCTTCTGTCACCTCATCACCTCCTCCTCTTACCACCTACCCCCCCTCCCCTCTCCTCCTCCTCTTACCACCTCCTCCTCCTCCCCCTCCTCTCACCTTCTCTCACCTCATCACCTCCTCCTCTTACCACCTACCCCCCTCCCCTCGCCTCCTCTTACCACCTACCCCCCCTCCCCTCACCTCCTCCTCTTACCACCTACCCCCCTCCCCTCACCTCCTCTTACCACCTACCCCCCTCCCCTCGCCTCCTCCTCCCTCTCCTCTCACCTTCTGTCACCTCATCACCTCCTCCTCTTACCACCTACCCACCCTCCCCTCTCCTCCTCCTCTTACCACCTCCTCCTCCTCCCCCTCCTCTCACCTTATCACCTCCTCCTCTTACCACCTACCCCCCCTCCCCTCTTACCACCCCCCCCTCCCCTCACCTCCTCCTCCTCTTACCACCTACTCCTCCTCCCCCTCCTCTCACCTTCTCTCACCTCATCACCTCCTCCTCTTACCACCTACCCCCCTCCCCTCGCCTCCTCTTACCACCTACCCCCCCTCCCCTCACCTCCTCCTCTTACCACCTACCCCCCCTCCCCTCACCTCCTCCTCCCTCTCCTCTCACCTTCTCTCACCTCATCACCTCCTCCTCTTACCATCTACCCCCCTCCCCTTCTCACCTCCTCTTACCGACTACCCCGCCTCCACTCACCACCTCCTCTTACCACCTACCCCCCCTCCCCTCACCTCTTCCTCTTACCACCTACCCCCCCTCCCCTCACCTCCTCCTCCTCCTCTGACCACCTACTCCTCCTCCCCCTCCTCTCACCTTCTCTCACCTCATCACCTCCTCCTCTTACCACCTACCCCCCTCCCCTTCTCACCTCCTCTTACCACCTACCCCCCCTCCCCTCGCCTCCTCCTCCTCTTACCACCTACCCCCCACCCCCCTCGCCTCCTCCTCTTACCACCTACCCCCCCTCCCCTCGCCTCCTCCTCCCTCTCCTCTCACCTTCTCTCACCTCATCACCTCCTCCTCTTACCATCTACCCCCCTCCCCTTCTCACCTCCTCTTACCACCTACTCCTCCCGCCCCCTCCTCCCTCCTCATCACCTCCTCCTCTTAGCACCTACCCCCCCTCCCCCTCCTCTTACCTCCCCCCCCCCCTCCCCCTCCTCTTACCACCTACTGCTCCCCCTCCTCCCTCCTCTCACCTTCTTGAGCAGACAGACCAGTCCCGTGTGGTGGCTAACGGTCAGACCCAGAGGAGTGGAAAGAGACTCCTGGTACTGAAGACAGCAGGCGTAGAACCTGGACCAGAACTCCTCCTGCAGCTGACGGTACTCCACCTGAGAAAACTCAAACTCTGTCACACTGCTCTGCAGCTGCAGGAGAGAGGAGATATGGGGAGGAGGAGATAAGGGGAGGAGGAGAGGAGTCAGTGGATCATGTAAATCACAGCAGCTCCTTCCAGACGGACCCTGGTCAGTTACCTGACTCTCCACAGCCACTGTCACCTCCTTCTTCAGAGTCTCCCAGGAAACGTCAGAGATTCTCTCTGAGTCACGACGGAAGATCTAAAACACACAACATCATCATCATCATGACATCATCACCGTGGATCTGTCTGGTTCTGATCAGACATCGGTTCTCACCTGTAAAGCTTTAACTATGGCTGAAGCAGTGAAGCGAAGAGGAGAAAAGAGAATCTCCAGGTATGTCTCCTGTGAACACAAAAGACAACAGTCAGTTGTCTGGTTACTGGTTTGATCTAAATGTTAGTCTGGTCTGGTCTTACTCTGGGGTCCTGGTCCACTCCGATGTGGACCTCTTCCTCTGGTGGAGGCTGAACAAACACCTGGTTCCACTGACCTGCTGAGTTACTGTAACACAAACAGTTACAGTCAGTTAAAGTTAGTTAGTGTCAGTTGCAGTTACAGTCAGTTAAAGTTACTGTTACAGCTGGTTACGGTTACAGTCAGTTACAGTTGTTGTAAACAGGTACGTAAGTGACTCACTGTTCAAAATTGATGTATTTGACGACCGTGGCGTTGGAGTCGTCGACCCACAGAGCCCAGATGTCTGTGGACGTCAGATGGAAATCTACCAGAGTATCCTGAAGAGAGGGTTCAACAACATATATCATAATATATATATATACTTTATTAATATAACTGCAAGTGTCAGTACACACAAAACTACCTGTGTGATGTGGGGACCGTGTGGGGACAGTTTACCTGTGAGGTGAATAGGGTGGAGATGTGCTCCAGGCTGTAGCGGTTGTTGTCGGTGGTAACGAGCTGCAGGACGGTGAACTGTCCTCGCTCAGGTACGGCCAGGTAAACGGCCAGACAGAGGCCGGTGGTGGGGGAGAAGGCGAGCCTCAGACGGTGACTCTGACCCAACAGGCGCTTCACTCCTTTACAGGATGGCATGTACTCCAACACGTCCACCTCCAGCAGACACGCCTGCTCCTGCAAACGGGATCACAACACGTGTTCTTAACATGATGCATCCTCACCGTGATGACATCACCGTGATGACTGTGCGAGCGGAGTCTGACCCTGAACGACCACATGCGTAGCCGGTGATCCTGACACAGGGCGAAGATGAAGGAGTCTTCCTCCAGCTCTCTGACCACCAGACTGAGGGCTACATCCGCCCCACTCTGCTCCCCACGGATCGCTGTGGGCATCCAGCCCGACAACCTCTGCATCACGGAGCTTCTCTTCAGGTCCACCATCGACACGCTGCCTGCGGGGAGGGAAACACGCTCTCTACATGTATGATCTGACAATCTTCATCAGTCCAAGATGTGTTCATCGCGATCCAAACATGATCTGTGATGTTCTGGAACAAGACCGCTCCACTCCGCCATGTTTGTCTCCTGGACGTGACGACAATGAGACACAGACGACGGTCTTCAGACGTTGTCATGACGATGATATTTACCTTGTGTGTCGTGAGGGGGCAGCGTGAGCACCATGATGCCCCCTGCAGGTGAGGCCAGGGCGTAGTGAGCCTCTCCCCGTTGACTAAGCCAGGCCGTGGACGTGCTGGGACTCCCCGTCTGTCCAGCCGAGCCGGGGACGACGGCGCTGTGCGAGGGGTCCTGCAGACTCAGCTTCCCCACATCAGTGAAGACGGACTGCATGTGGTGCTCGGTCAGCAGTTCCTGGAGAGGACGTGTATATACATATATATATATTTATATGTGCTATATATTATGTCCATCTACTGATCAGTTGCTGAAATAATTTTTGATCAGTGGCACATTCAGGGAACGAAGCTTCACACTCATCGTACTCACGCTGCGGTACATGCGAGTGGGGTGTGGCAGTGCCAGCCTGTGAATGCTCTGATTGGTGGAGATGAGGATGATGACATGGTCGAGCGTCTCCTGGATGTTGACCCCACCGGGCAGGACGGTGCAGTGGGCGAAGCGGAGTTTGACGACATTGTTGAGCAGGTTGGCATCCAGAGACTGTTCCTGCAGCGTCACCGTGTCTCCTGACGTGGACCTGCACACAGTCACAGTCCTTACCCATTATACTCCAAGAGGATGGGGTCAGCAGCTCACCTGACCACATGCAGCTGGAAGTAGCTTTACTACAACTTCTTCACAATAAAAGCTTTTATTGTGAAGCAGCAACAGGAACAGGATTGATTAACCTGAACACACACACAGAGCCTGATTTTCATCAAGTGCGACTTGAAATCAACTGCAATCAGGTAAACTACACAGGATCTACCAGAGCTTTCCACAAGGTGTGTGTGGACCAGGCAGATGGTGACATCACTCACCAGTGAATGAATCTGTTGCTGGTGACCGACAGCAGCTTCCCACTCTCCTCATAGTGAAACGCTCCGGCGCTATCTGGAAACTTGAGGCCAGCAGGGGGCGCAGTGAGACCTGAGGCAGAGACACCATCACACCATGATGTTGCATGTTGATCAGCGTCATATTGGGTTTTTGCAACCAGACTTAGAATTGGGGGCATGGCCTGACTGAGCCCGCCAATGCATGTCCCACACCTGCATCCAGCTGTCAATCACACACTTAATGGTCTTTGTGACTGTAACTGGACAATAATGTACTAAGTGAACATCATGTGTTGAAGAAGACTTGAACCATAAGCTGATGTTATAGATATAGAGAAGTGAGAAGTCCAGTCATGTTCTCACAGTCGCCCTCTGCTGGTCAGAAAACAGAACACCGGCTTCACGCACACTTAGCTTCACTTTCAGGTTCCAGTGACTACGTCCATAGTCGTCTAATGAGACTGGATTATGATTATTTATGATTTAAAAAAAACATATTGACCAACTACATAGAGAAACTACATCAGCATGTCGTGCTGCTTTCTTGTAAATTGATACATTTATTGACGACTAATTACCAAAGATCTCAGTTCTGTCTCTGAACTTCAGGAACAGGAGTCACGTGACTTCTGTCTTCTGTTGTGGCGACTCTCAGTAGACAGCTCTGACTACGTGTATTTGTGGCACCGTCCAATCAGTGTACAGTTGCAGGTGTCGGTGGACGAGCGCACAGTCAGACCATGCCCCCAATTCAAAGACCAGTTTCAAAAAACAAACATGGTGCTGACTCACGAACCAACGGGTGACGTCAGAGACAGACAGAGAGAGAGAGACAGAGAGATGCAGAGAGACAGACAGACAGACAGAGACAGACAGAGAGACAGACAGAGGGGTCCAGGACGGTTTGAACCACTAGGCGTCATGAGTCATGTTCAACACATGATATGATGCATTTCAATAAACTGTGACGTCACAGAACGAGTCTGTCTCTTTGAACAGCAGCTCGACAGTTTCAACCTCCACACGTGACGTCACAGTGATTGACAGTGGAGCTAATGCTAACGATCTGAAGCTAGCGGCGGAGACGGAGAGACGTTAACACTCCGTGTCTCCGGCTCAGAAGCCAACGGAGGTTAATGTACCGGTCAACCGTCAGACCGTTACACACGAACTTAGCGCCGGGCCCCGTTAATCAGACCCGCTTCAGCAGCGTGGTGCCGCTGCTAGCCGCTGCTAGCCGCTGCTAGCCGCTGCTAGCCGCTGCTAGCCGCTGCTAGCCGCTGCTAGCCGCTGTTGACATGTCGTCGCAGTCAACTCCCGCGCGGACACGAAGGAGAGTAAACGTGAGCGCGGCGGACAGAAGAGAGACGGACGAAGTTTACCGAGATCCACCGTCACTTCTCTGAACCGCTGCACAGTTTCCCGCTCAAAGCCGCAAATCTCCACGAAGCTACGCTCCAGCACCGCCGCCATCTTCTCCTCATCGACTGTGACGTCACAGGGTCAAGGGGCCGCGCGCTGAGCCTTCAAACATTTAAAGACACAGAGCGCACACACACACACACACACACACACGCGCGCGCGCGCACACATAGAGACAAACACGCACGCACACGCACGCGCACACACACACACACACACATATATATAGAGACACACACACACACACATATAGAGACAGAAAAACACACACACACACACCGCGACAGACACAGACACAGAGACACAAACACACATAGAGACACACACACACACATAGAGACACACACACCCTCATGTTTAGAGACACACACACACACACGGCGACACGCACACACACACTCACTCACTCACACTCACTCACCAACACACACACACACACTCACTCACTCACACACACTCACTCAATCAATCAATCACTCAGTCAGTCAGTCAGTCACTCACTCACTCACACACACTCACTCACTCACTCAATCAATCAATCAATCACTCACTCAGTCAGTCACTCACACACACTCACTCACTCACTCACTCACACTCACACACACAGAGACGCACGCACGCACGCACGTACACACACAACATACACACACACACTCACACTCACACACACACTCACTCACTCACTCACTCACACACACACACACACACACACACACACTCTCACTCACTCACTCACTCACTCACACACACACAGACACGCGCATGAAGCACACACACAGACACATACATAGAGACACAACACAGCGACACTTACACACACTCACTTACACACGGTTCTGTGGGGACCGTCACTTTTCATTTTATATTCGCTTCCTTTAAGCAAAATGATCAGAAAGCACCAGTGATCTTCTGCTGCGGCCCGACGACGTAACCAGTTGTGACAATTTTTTTAATTTCAGTGATTTTACTTGAATGTCACATTTTATTTAATGTCTCACTTGGTGTTTGTTTGTAATACGTGTGTTTGTATATTTGATCATCTGCAGAACGAGGTTCCTCACTCGTCAGTGTTTGGTTCTTACCACGTCTTGTAACTTTGGTCAACAATAAAGATGCAGTTGTTTATATTTATTATCTGTTGTTTCATGTTTTGTAGAAACCTGGGGATGTTTACAGTTTTATCGTCAGAAAAGAAATATGTAAATATTACTTAAGAAAACTTGTTACTGATTGTTTGATAATTGTGTTGACTGCTGGCAGAACTCCCATAATGCACCTCTCTCCTTCGTTTCCAAAGCTGCAGGATCTTGATCTGATGTGACTCAAAAATTATTATTATTTCTCTTATTAACTGGTACTGCTGTTGTCATTAATAAGATTACATCTAGAAACATCAATAATATTATTATTGCTTACATCATGTACGTGGACAACAGACTTGGTAGAATAGATATGATTATGAAATAAACACACGCTTTTCATTGTTGTTATAACAATCGGTTCATCGATCGGTTCATCTGACGATTGTTAATCAATTCTGACGATCGATTCATCCACAATGGCCGACTTCCTGTTGGTGGGAGGTCACGGCTTCCAGTGGCTTTGTTGTGGGTCCTGACACGATACACTTGACAACAAAATTTTGTAAATCTACATGAAAGTTAAAGGCATTGACTTTGAAAAGTTGTAGCGGGTCCTATAGTCACATGGACACTGTTCACATGACAGCCAAGTTTCGTGAGATTTCAAAGCATTACAAGTCCCTCAAATGTTAATTGGCAATAATGCGTTCCCATGGCAACAGCCTTTGCGAAAAAGCACCAAATTGAACACTAAATAAAAACTGGGTGACTTCCTGTTGGACTTTGAAATGTTTTAGGGGGCGCTATGTAGCCATTTTGACACAATCAGACGAACAAACCATTTGACATCTAACAATTCGCCACTGTCATCACTCCTGACCCTTTTCATGAGACTCATCATCATCCTAAATCCCTCAAACACAAACTCGTATTTTAGTGGCGAATAATGCATCGCCAAGTCAACAGTTTAATACATAGCCATAAGTTTCTCAACATGACATCATCAATGTGTCATATGCAAGCTGACCAAATTTGAGGTGGATCTGGTCAAACTGCCAGGACATGTTACTTCCTGATGCCAGCAGGTGGCGCTGTGACTGATGCTCAATATTGACCAGTACTGATGTGAGAAAGTTCAGAGCCTCAAGTTAGAGAATCATTCATATAATAATAAACAAAGCAGTTTGATCGATTCGTCTGATGATCGATCCAATTCATCGATCGTCAGACGAAACGATCGTGAAGAACAATCACAAGAGAAAAACACGTTTGAGTTGAAAACTTGTGCAAAAAAATACAAACTATTAATTTATTATCAAAACTAATTCTGATGAATGTCGAGTTCATTGGTCCATTAACATTCATTAGTTGTTGGATAAATTTCAATTAATAACAAAGAAGTTTGGTTCATTAAAACCTGGTGTTTGTCAGAGGAAGTGACATCATCATCACGAGACGGGACAGGAGGCGTGTCCTCCGCTGATACAAATAAAACAGACATTTATTGTGTCCGTGATACTGAGTGACAGCAGCATGTAGTGACTCATATAAAAGATAAATGGAATGCTTTGTTCAGTAATACTGATCTGTACCATAAAGAGTTTATCAACATCAACGCTGCTCTGACGAGTTCAGGGTCCTGAGCAGGCGACCACACTGGAAGTGTGTGTGTGTGTGTGTGTGTGTGTGTGTGTGACACACACAGGGGAAGAGGAAGTGTCACGCCATGCTCTTGGTGGGTAGCTCCGTGCTGTTGTGTCTGGTCTTGCGTGACGTACCGTCGTCTCGTGGCCGGGCCTTCTGCAGGTTGGACATGGCGGCGGTGCGCTCGATGTCGATGAGGGCGTAGAGCTCGGTGCGGCGGGTGGGGGTGGTGGGGGGTAGCGGGGAGGTTGGGGTGCGGGGCGTGTGGGGGTTGCTGCCATCCGAGGCGCCCTTGTTCCCGGCACTGCCGTCCATCTCCACCTCGATGTAGTTGAGGGTCTTGGGCGGCTCCGCATGGCCCGGCAGCGGCGGCCGGCGGAAGTCGAAGTTGAAGATGGTTGGTCCTTCAGCACGGCGTCGAGCCGTGTCCGGCCGGTGAGCACTGAGCGGCGCGGTCACATTCTCTGTGTTGACGTAGTTGTGCGAGGACTCGAGGGCGGCGGACAGTGGGTGGGAGTAAGAGTGGTGCAGCAGGCTGTGGGGGTGGTGGTGGTTGTAGCCATTGACCGACGGCGTCTTCAACACGCCGCAGCTGTTCTCCTCGTCCTCCGCGCTCGGCTTCCTCGCTTCCCACACCGGCGGCAGCGCCGGCAGGTTCTCGTAGTCCAACAGGGCGGTGCGCCGCTGGGCCGAGTTGTTGACATTCTGCAGGTCGGGGGTGAGGGGGGGCGGGCGGTGGCGACGAGGAGCCGTCGATGGATTGGAGGAGCTGTTGGAGTGCGGGGCGGCGGGCTCGGGCTCGGCCGGGGCCTCGACGTGGCCGTTAGTCTCTTGTGGCTCCACATCCTCCGTCAGCTCCTGCTGCCTCTTCTCCTTCTCCATCAGCTGCCTCTGGACAGGGGTGGGGCCCAGCACGAACCGCACCCCCTGAGGCTCCAGCAGCACCTGGGGCTCCGGGGGGGCGGGCGGGGCTGGGGGGTCGGTGCGGACCCTGGGAGGAGGCGGGGGGGTGGGGGGACACTGGGACTGGGGAGAGGTGGGGCTCTCCAGAGGGGTGGTGACGGTCAGCGGGCTGGGCTGGTCATCGAGGAGACCGGTGGTGTTGACGTAGGTGTGAACCTGACACACACACACACACACACACACACACACACACACACACACACACACACACACACACACACACACACACACACACACACACACACACACACACACACACACACACACACACACACACACACACACACACACACACACACACACACACACACACAGGTTCAAGTTCCACTCATTTCCTGAACATTTCTGAACTCTAACAAAGATCAAAAACAATATTTTTATGTTTAATCAGAACTATGATCCACACACTGCTCAATATGTGAGTAATGGCATCACTTCAGCTTCTCTTCATCAGTTTGATCATCATCAACATTGAACTTGATCACTTCCTGTTTGTGTTCAGTTGTTTCTCTGACATGTTGCAGTAACTGAGTCGACCTGCAGGTGTCGGTGTTTCTCCTAATGTCACATTAACAACAGGAAGACCGGCTCAGACCGGTTCCACTCACCAGGAATACAGAACCACATCACTTCCTGGTTCAGGATCTGGACCTGAAGTTACCATGGTAACCAAAGATCCTGCTTCACGATTTAATCTCATCAGGCCAAATGTTTGCAGACAGCAACAGTAACGAGAGTGATGAGAGTGATGAGGCCTCACCGCTTCCTCCGTCACCAGCAGAGGGTGAGTGGACTCCTCCCCCACCGAGGGCAGACGGGTGCTCGCCACAGACGGGTGACGGGTGGAGGGGTGAGACGGGGCCTCACCTACTGAGGGAATCCTGGTCACACCGTTAGGCACCGTGGGAACAGAGTAACCCTGAGCTACTGTGACACACACACACACACACACACACACACACACACACACACACACACACACACACACACACACACACACACACACACACACACACACACACACACACACACACACACACACACACACACACACACACACACACACACACACACACACACACACACGATCCAGGTTTATAAGTCGTATAAATCTAACTAAATTTTATTTTCACTGCTTCATGACGGAAACTACATATTAGTTTGTTAGCTACGATCAGACAACAGCTAACGTTGGCACATGACACTGATACAGTAACGTGTGTGTGTGTGTGTGTGTGTACCTGCAGGAGTGTGTGCAGTCTGGTGGTGTGGCTCCAGAACTGGCTCCTCCACGACACTGATGCTGTGACTGTGCATCACCTCCTGCAGCATGTTGAAGATTTCTTCAGCCCGAGAACATTTGAAGGCAAAAATACCTGGAAACACAAAACAACACACTGTTCTCACACACCTACTGCTACATTACATTCATGTATCAGACCTTTTTGTCCAAAGCGACTTACAGTCAGTTCATTCAACCATGAAAATATGAACCAGAAGTGCAGGAATCAAAAGACATGAACATTTATCCAACAGGCAAAAAACAGCTTCAAGTGCTCATTGTAGAATAGTTTTAAATTCAGGGAGTAAGGTTCAGTCTGAACTCACCTGTTCAGACTGAACCTTACTCCCTGAATTTATAATACAACTTCAAACACTGCTAGTTCATATCTTCATGGTTGAATGAACTGACTATAAGTCGCTTTGGACAAAAGCGTCTGACAACTGAATGTAATGTGATGTCATGAAAACAGACAGGATGTCGATGAGCGGTGGCTCCGCCCCTCACAGTGAGGGAGGAGCAGAGCAGAGTGGACGGGCCGGGTTGAAGGTCGGACCATTTTCTGGATGGGTTAGGGATGTAAGAGCCTGAACCAGTCACAGCAAGGTGGGTCAGGACCAGTGGTAGAATCAGGTGTGTGTGTGTGTGTGTGTGTGTGTGTGTGTGTGTGTACCTTGGCCCGTCTGGCAGCGGCGGCCGCTCTCAAACGAGAACAGGTTGGAGTCGTAGCCATAGCGACGCAGGCACAGGTACGGCCACCTGACGTCGTCACGGCGATGGGTGTGGAGGACGAGCTCGCCGTCGGACAGCTCCATCACACCAGAGCCCAGCTCGTTCCCATCGTCGTCCACATTGATCACCTGCGCGCGCGCGCACGCGCGCACACACACACACACACACACACACACACACACACACACACACACACACACACACACACACACACACACACACACACACACACACACACACACACACACACACACACACACACACACACACACACACACACACACACACACACACACACAGGATGTTGTACTTTATGGTCCAGTTACAGTCAAACTGACCATGAAGCACTTTGTGTGTTTGGGGCGTGGCTACATTGATTGACAGCGGGTACCGTCCAACCGGTGCATGGTTGCAGGTGGACGATGCTCTCTCAGGCCACGCCCCCAATTCTACGCCCGGTTCCAAAAAAACAACATGGCGCCGGTCGACACTGGAGGCTTTAACCGACGAACAACAGACTCAAACTCACCTTGAATTTACTCTGATGATTATCTGGTATTGACTCTTTCTCTGGACAGCTTAAACAGCTACCCATGGCTTCTTCACAGCACCATCTGATGTCTGCAGAACAGGAGAACCACGTCAAGACCCACAGAACCCACAGAACCTGAAGAACACACAGAACAACCTGGACCTCACCTAGATCCTGCCTCCAGTCCTGCTCCCATCCTCAGAGCCCGAGGGAAGCTCATGCTTTAGTTGATCTGCCAACATGAACAGCAGCTTTACACGCACGCACACACACACACACACACACAAACAGATTATCTATCAAACATCATTAATGATCTGCACGTATGCCACATGGTTGAAATATTGCCGACGTCGCGAACGCGTGGCATCAGACCAGGCTCGTCACCAGAATGTCAATTTGTCAGACAATATATGAGGCCAGAACTATTGCAAACGAATGATATTGGGGTTTTTGCTACTGAATCACGTGAGCTTTTATTAAAGGCCTATTGGTCGTTGTGTGTGAGTCACTGAACTCTTCTTCTACACAATTCGTGTCGCTGCCAGTTTCCTGTCGGATGTTAGCATGCTAAGCGCTAGCTCCTATCAAAACACAGGTGGCGGGACATTGATGCGTGACGTCGACCTGGTAGGCGAATAATCTCCCGACAGGTCGTCACGTCCTCAGACAACAAGAGCACAAATTATACTTTTTCTCACGATGCCCGGTAACCACTGGTTCTGCCCGTCTCTCTCTCACTGTCTGTCTGTGTCTCTCTCTCTCTGTCTTCTGTCTCTCTCTCACTGTCTGTCTCTGTCTGTCTGTGTCTGTCTCTTTCTCTCTGTCTGTCTGTGTCTCTCTCTCTCTGTCTGTCTGTCTTCTGTCTCTCTCTCTCTGTCTGTCTGTCTTCTGTCTCTCTCTCACTGTCTGTCTCTGTCTGTCTCTTTCTCTCTCTGTCTGTGCCTGTCTCTCTCTCTCTCTCTCTCAGACCTGAATTATTCTGTTTTTTCAGTTATTTTGTTGTTGTGTGTTTATTTTCCATTTCATTTGTAGAGGACTCTCTGTCTGTCTCTCTCTCTGTCTGTCTGTGTCTCTCTCTCTCTGTCTGTCTGTCTTCTGTCTCTCTCTCACTGTCTGTCTCTGTCTCTCTCTCTCTCTCTCTCTCTCTGACCTGATTTATTCTGTTTTTTCAGTTATTTTGTTGTTGTGTGTTTTTTTTCCATTTCATTTGTAGAGGACTCTCTGTCTGTCTCTCTCTCGGTCTGTCTGTGTCTCTCTCTCTGTCTGTCTGTCTTTGTTTGTGTCTGTCTGTCTCTCTCTCTGTCTGTCTGTGTGTCTCTCTGTCTGTCTGTCTCTCTGTCTGTGTCTCTCTGTCTGTCTCTTTGTTTGTGTCTGTCTGTCTGTCTCTTTGTTTGTGTCTGTCTGTCTCTCTCTCTGTCTGTGTCTCTCTGTCTGTCTCTTTGTTTGTGTCTGTCTCTCTCTCTGTCTGTGTCTCTCTGTCTGTCTGTCTCTCTCGCTCTGTCTGTCTGTATCTC
>NC_061521.1:26967500-26982500 GCF_022379125.1 Scophthalmus maximus | reverse complement strand
CAGATCAGTGTGATCTGGATGATCGGGTGAAGAGAGAAACCTCCAGGTGGTGAGATGACAGGGAAGGCTGCCGGACAGACCTGGTTAACCCAAATGAGTAGTTAGGGTGAATTGGGAATGTCTGGCAGGATCCCTGTCCATGAGGTCTTAAACTCCCACCTCATTCATCCCCAAGGAGGCCGAGGACATGGAGTCAGGGTGGGCCATGTTCAGAGCCTCCATTGCAGAGGCGGTGGGCAGAAGAACCTAAGAAGCTGTAGGTGGACACCGGCTTGAGGGAAGCCGTCACACGGAAGAAAGCCGGTGGTTCTCCTGAAGCAGCGGAAGGAAACCAGGAGGCCAGGAAGGATGCATCATCAGGTGTGGGAGGACTTTGGGAGGGCATGGAGAAGGACCTTGGGTTGGCCTCAAAGAAGTTCTGACAAACCATTCAGCATCAGGAAAGTAAGGCAGGGCTTGGCCCAGGCAGTCTTCTGTCGGGAAGGGGAACTTCTGACCCGGACTTGGGTCACTTTGAGTACTTTGGGGAGCTCCTGAACCCGTCCTACATCCTACGGTCTCCATGGGTTTTGGCAGAATTGGGAAAGGCGTATGACCTTGTCTCCTGGGGAGCAACCTCAGACCTGCATCTCTGCTTTTGTGGATGATATGGTTCTGTTGGCCTCATCAGACCAGACGCAGTGGGAAGCCAAGTGTGAAGCGGTTTGGTATCAGCACCTCCAAATTTGAGGACATGGTTCTCTGACAGAGGATGGTGGATGTTCTCTCCAGGTTGGGGACGAGTGAAGGAGTTCAAGTATCTCAGGGTCTTGTTCATGGGAGATGGATGATGGAGCGGGAGATGGACAGGCGGATTGGGGTTGCTTCATCAGTATGTGATAGTTAGTATTAGTATGTAGTAGTACTACAGAAGTATTACAGTACTATTACTACAGTCATCTTACAGTGGTATTAGAATCATCTCAGTATTGCAGTAGTATCAAAGTATGAGTAATATATTTGACATATTACAGTAGTAATTACAGTAATTATCATACCCTCTGACCCCCAGGTGAATTCCTGATGTTGCTCTCTCTCTCCTCACACTCATTCTGACGGCCGCTCTCTCGTCAACACTGAAACACAAATCAGCTCGTCAGTTACTACAGCTCGTGAGCTACTACAGCTCATCAGTTACTACATCTCTTCAGTTTCTACAGCTCGTTTGTTACTACAGCTCGTCAGTTACTACAGCTGGTCAGTTACTACAGCTGGTCAGTTACTACAGCTCATCAGTTACTACAGCTCATGAGCTACTACAGCTCATGAGCTACTACAGCTCATCAGTTACTACATCTCTTCAGTTTCTACAGCTCGTTTGTTACTACAGCTCGTCAGTTACTACAGCTGGTCAGTTACTACAGATGGTCAGTTACTACAGCTCATCAGTTACTACAGCTCATGAGCTACTACAGCTCATCAGTTACTACATCTCTTCAGTTACTACAGCTCGTTTGTTACTACAGCTCGTCAGTTACTACAGCCGGTCAGTTACTACAGCTGGTCAGTTACTACAGCTCATCAGTTACTACATCTCTTCAGTTACTACAGCTCGTTTGTTACTACAGCTCATCAGTTACTACAGCTGGTCAGTTACTACAGCTCGTCAGTTACTACATCTCGTCAGTCACTACATCTCGTCAGTCACTACATCTCGTCTGTTACTACAGCTGGTCAGTTACTACATCTCGTCAGTCACTACATCTCGTCTGTTACTACATCTCGTCTGTTACTACAGCTGGTCAGTCACTACATCTCGTCAGTCACTACATCTCGTCAGTCACTACATCTCATCTGTTACTACAGCTGGTCAGTCACTACATCTCGTCAGTCACTACATCTCATCTGTTACTATAGCTGGTCAGTCACTACATCTCGTCTGTTACTACAGCTGGTCAGTCACTACATCTCATCAGTTACTACAGCTGGTCAGTCACTACATCTCATCTGTTACTACAGCTGGTCAGTCACTACATCTCGTCAGTTACTACAGCTGGTCAGTCACTACATCTCGTCAGTCACTACATCTCGTCAGTTACTACAGCTGGTCAGTCACTACATCTCGTCAGTTACTACAGCTGGTCAGTCACTACAGCTGGTCAGTCACTACATCTCGTCAGTCACTACATCTCGTCTGTTACTACAGCTGGTCAGTCACTACATCTCGTCAGTCACTACAGCTGGTCAGTTACTACATCTCGTCTGTTACTACATCTCATCAGTCACTACATCTCGTCTGTGACTACATCTCGTCTGTTACTACATCTCGTCTGTTACTACATCTCGTCAGTTACTGCATCTCGTCTGTTACTGCAGCTGGTCAGTTACTACATCTCGTCAGTTACTACATCTCGTCTGTTACTACAGCTGGTCAGTTACTTCAGCTGGTCAGTCACTACATCTCGTCTGTTACTACAGCTGGTCCGTCACTACATCTCGTCAGTCACTACATCTCGTCTGTTACTACATCTCGTCGGTCACTACATCTTGTCTGTTACTACATCTCGTCTGTTACTACATCTCGTCTGTTACTACATCTCGTCTGTTACTACATCTCATCAGTCACTACATCTCGTCTGTGACTACGTCTCGTCTGTTACTACATCTCGTCTGTTACTACATCTCGTCAGTTACTGCATCTCGTCTGTTACTGCAGCTGGTCAGTTACTACATCTCGTCAGTTACTACATCTCGTCTGTTACTACATCTCGTCGGTCACTACATCTTGTCTGTTACTACATCTCGTCTGGTACTACATCTCGTCTGTCACTACATCTCGTCTGTTACTACAGCTGGTCAGTTACTACATCTCGTCTGTTACTACATCTCGTCTGTTACTACATCTCGTCAGTCACTACATCTCGTCTGTGACTACATCTCGTCTGTTACTACATCTCGTCTGTTACTACATCTCGTCTGTTACTGCAGCTGGTCAGTTACTACAGCTGGTCAGTTACTACATCTCGTCTGTGACTACATCTCGTCTGTGACTACATCTCGTCTGTTACTACATCTCGTCTGTTACTACATCTCGTCTGTTACTGCAGCTGGTCAGTTACTACAGCTGGTCAGTTACTACATCTCGTCAGTTACTACATCTTGTCTGTTACTACAGCTGGTCAGTTACTACAGCTGGTCAGATACTACATCTCATCAGTCACTACATCTCGTTACAGTGTGTCTCAGGGTGTCAGTAGATACTCACACTTTGCGAGCCTTGTGTCTGCAGACGAGCAGAGCGGTGACTCCCACCATCATGACGATTAGGAACAGACCAGCACTGACGCCCTCGATCACTCCGCTCAGAGGCTCTGCAGGATACAAACTACTGTCAGACACAGTCAGACTCGTCTCACTGTTGGTTTGACCTGCGATGAAACGTTTCCTCCTCACCGGCTTCGGTGACCACGGGCAGCGACAGGTACGTGTCGGCGTACAGAGGAGAGGAGACGGTGGAGTCGAACAGCTGAGTGAACGCTCGAACACCGAGCCTGTCCAACACAAACAGCAGTTGTTCAGAACTCGTCATGTTTCAGTAGATTATATTATCTGTCACATCTCCCCTCATCTCTCCAACCTTCTTTCTTCTTGATGATGTTGCAGTTCATATAAATGTCTTTGTACAAACACTTGTCTGACTGGATCTTTCATCCCCTGACTTCAGTTGCTCCAGTGATATTTACACATTTCTCCCAAAAGAAAAAATGCAATAAAAGAAACATGAAACAGACAAAAGGTTGAAGATTCCTTAAATATTGGTCTTTTTCACTTCTTCAGTACCTGTAAGCAGTTTTAGGTTTCAGTGGCCCATCACAGAAGAGGTTCAGGTCTCTGCTGGTCTCTGGATCTCTGCGGTCACAGGTTCCCCCCAGCAATTCCATCCCCGTCCCCACACTGACCTCGAAGCTGTGGGAACTGTCGGGGCCCTGATTGCAGTCACTGGGGAAGTAACTGGTCTGGTAGGATGTGACGGAGCTGTTGGACTTGTAGTCCAGGTAGGAGGGCAGAGGATGCTGCTGCTTCGGCTGCACGTTGTCAAAACCTCCAGAAGTCAACGAGATGAGGAAGTCACTGTCGCTGCCTCGAGGAGAAACACTCGGACAAATCTACACATGTGTACATGTATGTGTACAGGTTCAGGTACAGGTACGGGTATGTGTACGTCTACAGGTTCAGGTGCAAGTACAGGTACAGGGTCAGGTACGCGTACAGGTTCAGGTGTGTGTCGAGTACCTGTATGTGTGCATGTTCAGGTTCAGATACATGTACGTGTATGTGTACATGTTCAGGTACGGGGTTCAGGTGCTGTCAGGGTGTTGTACCTTCCGACTCGGTCACCACCACGGTGAAGAACCGGATGGCTCCGTTGACGTCACTGAACCAGCTGCAGTTGAACTTGAAGAAAATGGAGGTCTTGGTCACCACAGCTGACTTGTCACTGACCCGTGTACTGAGGCGTGGGGCCGGGGGGCCTGGGGAGAGACACTTGTAATCATTTATTGACATGGTAAGAAGTGCGTCTGCGTCCTGTTCTGGTTCTCGTCCACTTACGGTCGATCATGGTGACCACGCTGTCCCGAGCCTCCTCGCTGGTCGTCCCGTCAGAGATCACCTTCACAGAGACGATGTAGCGTTTGTGAGGCTCCAGCTGAGAGACAACGTAGGTGCTGGAGTTCCGTCCGGTGCGTCTGGAGTAGACCAGTGTCCGAGAGTCCTGGTGGAGACACTCAACGGTGTAGGAGTCATAGTCGGCCACCGGAGGCGCCCAGGAGCAGGAGATGGAGGTGGAGCTCTGAGGGCGACAGTGGAGGCTATGGACTTGCTCGGGTTCTATAGCAGGAGACAACGACACGTCAACATTATAAACACTGAGCAATGGAAGTCTTAATTCCGAGTTCTGAGATTATACTGGAATGCTCAACCCGAGTTCTATTGACACCTACTGGTGCGGATGCTGTTGTTAATGGGGATGCTGTAGGTGGGCGCCGCCCGGGGCTCCATCACCCCGCTGACGGTGCGGAGGCTGAAGGTGTAGCGTCGTCCGGGGAACATCCCAAACAGGATGCGGCTGCCGGACGTCCGGCTGTGGTAGGGGTTGATGACGGACAGCTGGTCCCCGGGGGTCCACTGCAGGTCGAAGTCGTCGTAGTCAGAACCGGTGGGGCCGCTCCACGTGATCTCCAGCGACGTGTTGGTGATCCCCCCAAACAGGAAGGAGGTGGGAGGTCTTGGAGCTGGGGGGGATTGTTTATATATTAATTGTCTTATTCAGACTTTTCTACAAACATTAAAAATTATTATTATTATGTTGATGATCCATGATGCATCAGTCTCACCAGTACGGCCCCAGGTGTCGGCCCTGTTGCTGAGTTCTCCGCTCACACTCAGAACCTCGGCCCGGTACAGCCTTCCCGGGACCAGGTCTGAGAAGACGAACTCGGAGACGTCAGAGCCCAGATGCTGCTCCGCCTGCCGGGAGCCGTTGGGGTTGAAGAGCGACAGCAGGAAACCACTCAGATCACCGGCACCACGATCCCAGTTCACCAACAGAGCGTCAGACTGATTCGCACTGCGAGTCCTCAGAGACAGAACCGCTGCTGGAACTGGAGACAACACACACGGTCCTGACACCAGAGATCAGAGACCCCCCTCACCTGTCCTCCGCCCACACCTGTCCTCTCCTCTGTCCTCCCCCTCACAACTGTCCTCTCCTCTGTCCCCTCACCTGTCCCCCCCTCACCTGTCCTCCTCTGCCCCCCCCCCCCCCCCCACACACCTTTCAATTCAATTCAATTCAATTTTATTTGTATAGCGCCATATCACAACATACATTGTCTCAAGGCACTTTACATAGTGAGGTCAATATTACAATATTACAGGGAAAACCCAACAAATCCCACAATGAGCAAAGCACTTGGCGACGGTGGAGAGAAAAAACTCCCTTTTAACAGGAAGAAATCTCTGACAGAACCAGACTCAGTTGTGGGCGGAGCTTCTGTCTGGACCGGTTGGGGTGAGGAGAGAGAGGAGGAAGAGAGGAGAGGTGGGCAGAAAGAGGGTGGGAGGAGAGACAGTAGGAGAGAAGAGAGAGAGAGGACAGTTGTACAACCGCCGCTGTAATCTCTACCAGACTGATACTTATAATTAAAAAATACAATTATGTTGTTGTCATTATTAGTGATGATATTAATATTAATATTAATAATAGCAATAATAATAATGACGGGTTTGGGTCCTGCAGCTCTGGGGTCAGAGATACACTAGGAGAGATAGAACACACAAACAGGGTTAGTGACATGTACTGTAAACATATCGGGGGATGGGGGGGTAGTATAACAGTTGCTTTAATTTCTACCAGACTGATACTTATAATTAGTGAAAACTGATACTTATAAATACAATGATGTTATTAATAATAATGATAGTAATAATAATAATGACGGGTTTGGATCCTGCAGATCTGGGGTCAGATCTACTAGGGGAGAGAGAAAACAGAGTTAGTGACATGTAATGTAGATACATGGGGGCAGAGAGAGAGAGAGAGAGAGAGAGAGATTGAAAAGGTGGGAGAAGGAGAGAGATATAAAGGGAGAGAAAGAGGGAGAAGGAGAGAACGGGAGAGGGAGAAAGATGCTCATGATATAAGTTCCCCCAGCAGTCTAGGCCTATAACAGCATAATAAAGAAATGGTTTATTAAACACCTGAGCAGTTCTAACTATAAGCTTTATCAAAAAGGAAGGTTTTAAGTTTAACTTTAAATGTAGACAGGGTATCTGCATCCCTGACACAAACTGGGAGCTGGTTCCAGAGGAGAGGAGCCTGGTGGCTGAAGGCTCTGCCTCCCATTCTACTTTTACAGACTCTGGGAACCACAAGTAGTCCTGCATTTACAGAGCGAAGTGATCTATTGGGATAATATGAAACTATGAGCTCTGTAAGATATGATGGAGCTTGATTATTAAGGGCTTTGTAGGTTAGGAGCAGATTTTTGAATTCTATTCTGAATTTTACAGGAAGCCAATGCAGAGATTCTAACACTGGAGAAATATGATCTCTTTTTCTAGTTCCTGTCAGAACTCGTGCTGCGGCATTTTGGATTAACTGGAGGCTTTTCACAGACTTATTGGGGCATCCTAGCAGTAATGAATTACAGTAGTCCAGTCTAGAAGTAACAAAAGCATGGACTAGTTTTTCAGCATCCTTTTGAGAGAGGATGTTTCTAATGTTCTTGATATTGCGCAGGTGAAAGAAGGCTGTCCTAGAGACTTGTTTCATGTGTGAGTCAAAGGACATGTCCTGGTCAAAGGTAACTCCAAGGTTTCTCACAGTAGAGCTGGAGGCCAAGGTAATGCCATCCAAAGTAACTATATGATCAGATAATGTTTCTCTGAGGTGTTTAGGGCCGAGTATAATGACCTCAGTTTTTTCTGAGTTTAGAAGTAAAAAATTATAAGTCATCCAGGCCTTTATGTCTTTAAGACAATCCAGAAGTTTGTCGACCTGATTAGTTTCATCTGGCTTTATAGATAAATACAGCTGGGTATCATCAGCGTAGCAATGGAAATTGATGCGGCGTTTTCTTATAATATTGCCTAAAGGAAGTATATATAGAGTGAAAAGTATCGGTCCCAGTACAGAACCTTGTGGTACTCCATGTCTCACTTTTGTATGAATGGAAGATTTGTTATTAACGTTAACAAACTGAAATCTATCAAATAAGTAGGACTTAAACCATTCTAGTGCTGTTCCTTTAATCCCAATGTGTTCTAGTCTCTGTAACAGAATTTTGTGATTGATGGTATCAAATGCAGCACTAAGATCTAAAAGGACGAGAATAGAAACATATCCACTGTCTGAGGCCATGAGACGGTCGTTGGTAACCTTCAGTAGTGCTGTTTCTGTACTATGATGTTTTCTAAAACCTGACTGAAAGTCTTCAAGCAGACTATTCCTGTGTAAATAGTCACATAACTGGTTAGCAACAGTTTTTTCAAGGATTTTAGAGATAAAGGGGAGGTTTGATATGGGTCTATAGTTAGCTAAGGTATCTGGGTCCAGAGTTGGTTTTTTGAGCAGAGGTTTAACTACTGCCACCTTAAAGGCCTTTGGTACATAGCCTGTCAATATAGATAAATTGATCTGATCTAATATGGAATTATTAATTAAAGGTAATACATCCTTAAATAGCCTTGATGGAATAGGATCTAAAAGACAGGTTGATGACTTGGATGAAGTGACAAGTGAAGTCAGCTCAGCCAGATCTATAGGGGAGAAGCATTCTAAATAAAAATTAGGCGATACTATTGGTTCAGAACCTACAGTACTGGACCATGTGCCATTAGTGGGAAGAAGCTGGTAAATTTTTTCTCTGATGGTAATAATCTTATTAGTAAAGAAACTCATGAAATCATTGCTACTTAGAGTTGGAGGAATAGACTGTTCAGTAGAGCTTTTACTCTCAGTCAGCCTGGCTACAGTGCTGAAGAGGAACCTGGGGTTGTTTTTATTTTCCTCTATTAGTGAAGAAAAATAATTGGTTCTGGCATTTCAGAGGGCTTTCTTATATGTAATTAAACTATTTTTCCAGTCTAGGTGAGAATCATCTAGACTATTGGAACGCCACTTCCTTTCTAACCTACGTGACGTCTGTTTTAAAGCGCGTGTCTGTGCATTAAACCATGGAGCTATCCTCCTCTGTTTGACTGTCTTCTTTTTCAGAGGGGCGACAGTGTCAAGTGTGGAACGTAGTGAGGCTGCTGCACTATCAACAACATCATCAATTTGTGTGGGAGTAAAGTTTTGATAACGATCCTGCACTGTATCGACACATGGCAGTAGAGTAAATAACGAAGGAACTGTTTCTTTGAATTTACTAACAGAGTTTTCTGATAGACACCTGCTGTAATAGAACTTTTCTCCAAATTCAGTAAAGTTAATAATGGAGAATTCAAATGTAACTAAGTAGTGATCGGACAGAGGGTTTTGAGGAAATACTATAAGATTGTCAATGTCTATGCCATAGGTCAGAACGAGGTCGAGGGTGTGATTAAAACAGTGAGTGGGTTTGTTTACATGTTGAGTAAAACCAATTGAGTCTATGAGCGAATTAAAGGCAGAACTAAGACTGTCGTTGGCAACATCCACATGAACGTTGAAGTCACCCACTATAATAACTTTATCTGTGCTAAGCACCAACTCAGATAAAAAGTCTGAAAATTCAGATAAAAATTCAGAGTAAGGGCCTGGTGGTCGATAAACAACGACTACAATAACTGGCTTTTGACAATTCCAGCTAGGGTGAAGGAGGCTAAGAGTTAGGCTTTCAAATGATTTAAAACTATGGTTAAGTCGAGCGTTAAGCAATAAGTCTGCTTGGTAGATTGCTGCTACTCCTCCTCCTCGTCCTGTGGTCCGAGGAATATGAGTATTATTATAAGAGGGAGGTGTTGATTCATTTAAACTAACATATTCTTCTGGCTGTAGCCAGGTTTCAGTCATACAGAATAAATCAACGTGCTGATCAGTTATCAGATCATTCACTAACAAAGATTTAGATGGGAGTGACCTAATATTAAATAATCCACATTTTATTGTTCTATTGTTAGGTTCATTTATAGGCTTTGTGTTGATCTTCATGAGATTTGTGTGAATTACACCTCTTTTATTTCCCTTTGGATTAGATAGTTGAAGTGGTCGTGGGGCAGAAACAGTTTCTATGGGGTTTTGTGGGGGTGACTGCTGTAATAGAAGCGCAGAGAAGCGTGTAAGACTGCAACTCTGCTTCCTGGTCCCAACTCTGAAAAGTCACGGGGTTGACCGTCTAGGTAACCGAGTCAGGTTTCTACAAATGAACACCCCCCCTCACCTGTCCTGGCCGAGATGGACGACTGATTGCTCTGCTGTCCACTGTGGGTGAGGACGACCACCCTGTACGTGGCCCCGGGTCTGAGACCCTGGAAGGTGACCTGCTGGCTGCTGGACGGGACTCGTCGTCTCTCCTGCAGCGAGTCGTCACGTTGATACAGGAGGACCTCGTACAGGTCAAAGTCTCCGTCCGGTGCGGACCAGAGGAAGGACAGACCGGTGGTGGTGTTGGACTTGATGGACAGGTCGCTGACGGCTGCGGGGCCTGAAGGGAGGGGGAACTTGAGCTGTCACTCAGGTCTCCTGATGTGTCGTAATAAACCACTGAACCATCTGAGTAGGAAACGCAAAGTCTTACGTGTCCGAGCCTCGGCGCTGACCCCCTGGCTGTGGACCCCCCCGCTGGTGGTCTGGACCAGGACTCTGTACTTCCTTCCCGGGGTGAGGCCATCAACACTACATCTGGTGCGACTGGAGGGCTGCGAGGAGTTTGTCACCAGACAGCCTCGGTCATCGAGAACCTGCAGGACGTATCCGTCAGCCACACCCAGAGCTTCCTGCCAGCTCACCTGGAGGCCGCAGGTAGTGTCAAGGGTCCTCACCAGGACCCCCGTCACTGCAGAGGGCACTGCACACAGGGAGGGGAGGGGTTAATTAACTGGCCACTAGATGTCAGCAGAGACGCTGGTTCTCACACTGTACAGGATTGTTTTCATGTATTAAAGTACTACAAACTGCTGTACATGTACTACAAACTGCTGTAAAAGTACTACAAACTGCTGTACATGTACTACATACTGCTGTACATGTACTACAAACTGATGCTACTATTCTGACCTGATGTTTGCTGTACATACTGTGTACAAGAATCATCTGTAAAGGTGTAGTACAGGTGTAGTGCAGGTGTAGTAGAGGTGTAGTACAGGTGTGTAAAGGTGTAGTACAGGTGTAGTACAGGTGTGTAAAGGTGTAGTACAGGTGTAGTACAGGTGTGTAAAGGTGTAGTACAGGTGTAGTACAGGTGTAATACAGGTGTGTAAAGGTGTAGTACAGGTGTAGTACAGGTGTGTAAAGGTGTAGTACAGGTGTAGTAGAGGTGGGTCCAGGTGTTCTGACCTGTGCGTCCTGAGGCGTCATTGTTGTTGACCAGCTCTCCGCTCACTGACTGCACCGTCACATTGTACCTCTGTCCCGGCTGCAGGGAACCAAACGTCACCTGGTTCTGGTGCTTGAGGACACGTCGCATGTCCAGTTGTCTGACGTCCCTGAACAGAAACACTGAAAATCCGTCCACGTCTCCCGGACCTGGAGTCCAGTTCACCTTCAGACTGCTGGTGTCGCCTCCGTTACTGACGTGGATGTTCTTCACTCTGCTGGGAACTGAAGGAGAGAGAAGCACAGACACAGTCTGAGCTGAGGTCACAACTTGTCTTTATACAGTCAGGGATCGTCTTTATATACAGTCAGGGATCGTCTTTATATACAGTCAGTGATCGTCTTTATATACAGTCAGTGATCGTCTTTATATACATTCAGCGATCGTCTTTATATACATTCAGCGATCGTCTTTATATACAGTCAGCGATCGTCTTTATATACATTCAGCGATCGTCTCTACATACAGTCAGTGATCGTCTTTATATACAGTCAGTGATCGTCTTTATATACAGTCAGCGATCATCTTTATATACAGTCAGCGATTGTCTTTATATACAGTCACTGATGGTCTTTATATACAGTCTCTGATCGTCTTCATATACAGTCTCTGATCGTCTTTATATACAATCAGCGATCATCTTTATATACAGTCAGCGATTGTCTTTATATACAGTCACTGATGGTCTTTATATACAGTCAGTGATCGTCTTTATATACAGTCACTGATCATCTTTATATACAGTCAGTGATCGTCTTTATATACAGTCACTGATGGTCTTTATATACAGTCAGTGATCGTCTTTATATACAGTCACTGATCATCTTTATATACAGTCACTGATGGTCTTTATATACAGTCAGTGATCGTCTTTATATACAGTCACTGATCATCTTTATATACAGTCAGCGATTGTCTTTATATACAGTCACTGATCATCTTTATATACAGTCAGCGATCGTCTTTATATACAGTCACTGATCGTCTTTATATACAGTCAGTGATCGTCTTTATATACAGTCTGTGATTGTCTTTATACACAGTCAGTGATGGTCTTTATATACAGTCAGTGATGGTCTTTATATACAGTCAGCGATCGTCTTTATATAAAGTTAGCGATCGTCTTTATATACAGTCAGCGATCGTCTTTATATAAAGTTAGCGATCGTCTTTATATACAGTCAGTGATGGTCTTTATATACAGTCAGCGATCGTCTTTATATACAGTCGCCGATAGTCTTTATATACAGTCAGTGATCGTCTTTATATACAGTCTCTGATCGTCTTTATATACAGTCAGTGATGGTCTTTATATACAGTCAGTGATGGTCTTTATATACAGTCAGCGATCGTCTTTATATACAGTCAGTGATGGTCTTTATATACAGTCAGCGATCGTCTTTATATACAGTCGCCGATAGTCTTTATATACAGTCAGTGATCGTCTTTATATACAGTCTCTGATCGTCTTTATATACAGTCAGTGATGGTCTTTATATACAGTCAGTGATGGTCTTTATATACAGTCAGTGATCGTCTTTATATACAGTCTCTGATCGTCTTTACATACAGTCAGTGATGGTCTTTATATACAGTCTCTGATCGTCTTTACATGCAGTCAGTGATGGTCTTTATATACAGTCAGTGATCGTCTTCATATACAGTCAGTGATCGTCTTTAAATACAGTCAGTGATCGTCTTCATATACAGTCAGTGATCGTCTTTAAATACAGTCAGTGATCGTCTTTATATACAGTCTCTGATCGTCTTTATATACAGTCAGTGATCGTCTTTATATACAGTCTCTGATCGTCTTTATACACAGTCTTTGATCGTCTTTATATACAGTCACTGATGGTCTTTATATACAGTCAGTGATCGTCTTTATACACAGTCAGTGATCGTCTTTATATACAGTCTCTGATCGTCTTTATATACAGTCAGTGATCGTCTTTATATACAGTCTCTGATCGTCTTTATACACAGTCTTTGATCGTCTTTATATACAGTCAGTGATCGTCTCTATATACAGTCAGTGATCGTCTTTATACACAGTCAGTGATCGTCTTTATATACAGTCTTTGATCGTCTTTATATACAGTCAGTGATCGTCTTTATATACAGTCAGTGATCGTCTTCATATACAGTCAGTGATCGTCTTTAAATACAGTCAGTGATCGTCTTTATATACAGTCTCTGATCGTCTTTACATACAGTCAGTGATTGTCTTTATATACAGTCAGTGGTGTGTGACCTCTGACCTGTGCGTCCCTCTATAAACTGGGCTCTCTGGTTCGGGCCACTGAAGGTTGAGACCAGGATCTTGTACAGTCGTCCAGGTGTGAGTGACGACAGGACACACTCCCCCACGCTGCTGCCGAGGGCGACGGGAGGAAACACCTTCATGTCGTTGAACAACAGCTGGACCTCGTAGTGATCCACATCACCCAGAGCCTGCGACCACGTCACCCTCAGCTGCTCCGTCCCGAGTCCAGCCAGCATCAGGGTCCGCACCGCCGCCGGGACTACGGGAAGAGGAGAGGGGCGGGACTTAGAGAGCGCTGGTTAACACGCTAAACATTCACACGCTTAACACGCACGTTAAACTACAAATCTTTAGCCCACTGCACGTAGGTCAGAGGTCAGAGGTCACTCACAAGTCCTGCCATGGGTGGAGGCGCTGGTTTCATATTTCCCGCTCTGGGTGATGACCAGCACGGTGTAGAGTCGTCCAGGCACCAGGCCGTTGAACACACACTCGTTCTGCGTCTTCAGAACCGTCTGGTTCTGCAGGAACATGTTGTTGTGTTTGATGAACACCTGGTAAAGGTCAAAGTCTCCGGCCGCAGGTCGCCAGTACACCTTCAGGTAGTCGTCCCGGGCAACGTGGGTCGCCGTCGGGTTCTGGACCTGCGACGGCTCTGACAGAGGAAAGTGAAGCATGAAACATCTACGAGTCACATGCTGTCTTCAATGTCTTCAGACATTATCATCATTATCCGATTCAGGCTGAGACTGACAGCTCCAGAACCAGGAAGTGATGTTCTTACGTGTCCTTTCCTGGACGAGGGTGTGGTTCTGGAAGCTGCCGCTGCGGGAGGCGATGGAGATGTCGTAGAGGCGTCCGGACACCAGCGAGTTGAACACACACTCTGGACTGGACTTAGAAACGGCCAGAACGTGGACCAGCTTCTCCCGGTCCCTCAGAGTCACCAGATAACTGTCGACCTCACCTGCAGCCGGACGCCACGACACGCTGAGGAAGTCTGTCCGACCGTTGTTACTGACCGTCACCTCACCCACGGCTGCCGGGACTGAAGGGGGGTGTAAGGTTATGATGTTATATGAAAGGTTATGACAGTGACCTGTAGAGGTGCGTCTAAGAATATGAAGAAATATGTAAGGCTTCATGTTGAGTGTTCTGAAACATCCTGGTTTTAGTTTGGACCCTCGGGTCAAACCATGTAAATAGATGTTCAATAAGCTTCAGGACGATAAAGGTCAAATAAATATGGATGACGTGGAGTTGAACTGGTTTGATCTGGTGACTGTTCACACTCGTCCTGTTTGTTACCGACTGTGTTCGAGTCACTACATGAGGTTAAAACAACGAAGATCTGTGATGAAACCTAAAGACAAACATAAGGGATGATTCCTCGACAGCAAACTCCTGTCCTCATCCCGACAGGAAGTCTCTGACAGGAAGTCTCTGACGGGTTTTTTATTGTTGTTCCCGACAATTCCTACAAATTCTTACTTTTCAATAATAATCTGTTATTAGTTTAACACACACACAAAATATGACAACAATTTCTGTGTGTGTGTATGTGTGTGTGTTAGTTTCTCATGACAAAATATTTGAAAGTAGAAATAAAGTAATTCATAATAAATGATAAATAAATAGTCAAGTATTGTGACTATTGAATAAAACCTGGTCTCC
>NC_061521.1:26927500-26962500 GCF_022379125.1 Scophthalmus maximus | reverse complement strand
CCTTCAGGTGATGCCCAGGAGGCCAGCAGACGGTCTGAGCTGCCGTTGTTGTCCAGCCTCACAAGTGTCACGGCTGCAGGGACTGGGGGGGGCGGAGTCAGAACACAACATGTGAAGTTACCATGGTAACCACGAATCCTGCTTCACTGCCCAGAACCACTGCTCTCTGGATGTGGACCTGGTTACATCCATAGTCTTCCAGATGTTAGAAGAATCGTCCAGATGTGAGGAGAATGCAGAAGAAGCTGCAGAAGTGTGGAGCTTTGAAAACATCCCATAATATGTACCTGTGATAGCCTGTTTGGAGGAGGAGCTCTGCAGGTCAACAGCCTCTGTTACCACGGTGACAGTGTAGCGGGTCCCCGGCCTCAGGCCGTCCAGCTCAGCAGAGGTTACCGTGGTCTTCAGAGTGACGTTCTTCAACAGAACCCCGTTCTGATCCATCAGCAGAACCCTCAATCGCTCAGTTCTCCCTGGACCCACCTGCCAGGACACGGCGAGGCTGTATGAGGATGAGGACGCCACCTGGAGGCCACGGACGGAGGAGGGAGCTGGACGAGGGACAGGAAGTGTTCAGACATTACAGAAAATTATTCGAGTTTCTTTGTTGATTATTTTCTCCATCGATTGATCAGCTTGTCAAAATAAGGAAATTGTGAGAAAAGCCATCACAGTTATCGAAAGCGAAATTTCATCACTTCTGAGAAACTGGAAAAATGTTTCATATTTCAGAAACACCCCATCAGTTATTAATTATCCTCAGAACTGATCACCTGATTGATTTTCTGAGCATCGTCTCTGACAAACAGATGATCAGATTCATGTCACCATGTGATCAGAAACAATATGAAATATATATAAACTCTATATGGACTTCAACCATATATTTGACTGCAACCACATGAATGACGTTGACGTCTCTGACCTGTGGTTGCCGTGGTGATGACAGCTACAGCGCTCCGGGTCCCGGCGATCGCCACCACACTGACTCTGTACAGAGAACCAGGGACCAGGGAGTTGAAACCAGAGCGAGGGGCCGCGGAGCCCGTGATTCTGGTCCTGAGGGTCAATCCAGAGCTGGTGTCCTCCAGGGTCACATCATACCAGTCCACATGTCCGGCAGAGCGAGACCAGGACACCGTCAACCCCAAAGACTCAACCGCAGACAGGACCTGGTCCAGCTGGACCTCAAGATGAGCCGGACACACTGGGTCTGAGACAGGTAAGACCTTTGACCTTTAATTGTCCCTTTATTGGTCCAACTTTTCAGTTCCATATAAAAACCACTTCAAGTAAAACATAAAACTTTCACCATGACAAGTTCTGAGGCCTGAGACTTGAGTTGTAGAAGAAGAAGACTCTGAGCAGGTGAGCTCTTCTCACCTGTGCGCACTGACATGCTGCTCTTCTCTCCGTCTGTCCGTGAAATCACTGATAACTGGTACAAAGTCCCTGGTTCCAAATCCTGGACCTTACAGTTGAAGTCGTTCCCGGTTTCTCCACGGGGGTCACAGTCGGCGGACTCGTACCTGGATTCCTGCTCGGTTACCAAGCTGAAGTTACAGGACAGACCTCTGGTGGTTACCATCACCACCGCTGAGCGTGAACCAGCAATGACCCCCGTCACGTTCACTGTGCAGCGGGAAACAGCAGAGGTCTGAACCTGAAACAGGAAGTGACGTAAGCATAGGTGGAGGTGACGTCAGTGTGTCCAGATCAACCGCCACATTTTAATCACATAACAGAGACACAGATGTAGAGACTTACAGGTGTAGTTTTGGTGAGTGCTGAAGTGGACGTCTGAGGTGCATCACTCCTCAGATTACCGCTTGTGTTTGCAGCAGTGGTTGTAGCTTTAGTTTTTGGTGGTGTGGTTTGGATGTTATACGTGGTTACAGATGGGGTTACAAGTGGGGTTACAGGTCGGGTAACAGGTGGGGTTACAGGAGGTGTTACAGCTGGGGTTACAGGAGGTGTTACAGCTGGGGTTACAGGAGGGGTAACAGGTGGGGTTACAGGAGGGGTAAAAGGTGGAGTTACAGGAGGGGTTACAGGAGGGGTTACAGGTGGGGTTACAGGAGGGGTAACAGGTGGGGTTACAGGTGGGGTTACAGGAGGGGTGTCAGGAGGAGTTACAGGTGGGGTTACAGGAGGGGTAACAGGTGGGGTTACAGGAGGGGTAAAAGGTGGAGTTACAGGAGGGGTTACAGGTGGGGTTACAGCTGGGGTTACAAGAGGTGTTACAGCTGGGGATACAGGAGGGGTAACAGGTGGGGTTACAGGAGGGGTAAAAGGTGGAGTTACAGGAGGGGTCACAGGTGGGGTTACAGGTGGGGTTACAGGAGGAATTACAGGTGGGGTTACAGGAGGGGTGTCAGGAGGAGTTACAGGTGGGGTTACAGGAGGGGTAAAAGGTGGGGTTACAGGAGGGGTTACAGGTGGGGTTACAGGAGGGGTTACAGGTGGGGTTACAGGAGGGGTTACAGGAGGAGTGACAGGTGGGGTTAGAGGAGGGGTAACAGGAGGGGTTACAGGTGGGGTTACAGGAGGGGTTACAGGTGGGGTTACAGGAGGGGTTACAGGAGGGGTTACAGGAGGAGTGACAGGTGGGGTTAGAGGAGGGGTAACAGGTGGGTTTACAGGAGGGGTAACAGGTGGGGTTACAGGAGGGGTTACAGGTGGGGTAACAGGTTGGGCTACAGTAGGGGTTACAGGTGGGGTTACTGGAGGGGTGTCAGGAGGAGTTACAGGTGAGGTAACAGGTTGGGCTACAGTAGGGGTTACAGGTGGGGTTACAGGAGGGTTTATAGGAGAGGCTACAGGCGGGGTCGTGGCTCTGGTTGTGCTTATCCGTGTGTTTATCAGAATCATGGGTGGAATTGTTGATGCTGAGTGGGTGATGCTCCCATGTGGGGAAGTGGGTGGAGCAGAGGTGGGTGGATGAAGTGTAGACACTGTGTGTAGCGTTGGGCTAACTCCAGGTGAATTCTGGGAGGTGTTGGGGGTGGCTGAAAGTATGGCTGGAGAATGTGTCAGAGCGGGTGGATGAGCGGTGGCAGTTGGAGGTGAGGTGGCTACAGCTTCAGTCACGTCCTCAGAGCTGAATGTTAAACCTATGGACAAGGATGGGGACGAGCTGGACACTCTGGCCCTCAGCTCCAGGACGTTTGTCATTGACCAACTCTCTGATGTGTCAGTGGTCACCAGGTCGCTGGATGACACGGCTTCGCTGCTGGTCAACGTCGACAGTCCTTCCACTGAAGTTGAAAAGTCAGGATTTGAATCTACTGTAACTGACCTCCTGGTCCGAGCTTTGGTGATATCCACCACATCAGTTAGAGCTCTACTGGACTGCGAGGCGGTGACCTGCGAGGCGGTGGACTGTGAGGTGGTGGCCTGCGAGGCGGTGGACTGTGAGGTGGTGGCCTGCGAGGCGGTGGACTGTGAGGTGGTGGCCTGCGAGGCGTTGGCCTGCGAGGCTGTGGCCTGCAAGGCGGTGGCCTGTGAGGCGGTGGCCTGCGCGCCGATGGACTGCGAGGCGGTGGCCTGCAAGGTGGTGGCCTGTGAGGCGGTGGCCTGTGAGGCTGTGGCCTGTAAGGCGGTGGCCTGCGGGGCGGTGGCCTGCGGGGCGGTGGCCTGCGGGGCGGTGGCCTGCGGGGCGGTGGCCTGCGGGGCGGTGGACTGCGAGGCGGTGGCCTGTGAGGCTGTGGCCTGTAAGGCGGTGGCCTGCGGGGCGGTGGCCTGCGGGGCGGTGGCCTGCGGGGCGGTGGCCTGCGGGGCGGTGGACTGCGAGGCGGTGGCCTGCGGGGCGGTGGACTGCGAGGCGGTGTCCTGCACAGCAATGTCATGTGCAACGGTGGCCTGTGAGGCGGTGGCCTGAGAGGCTGTGGACTGCGATGTACTTGCCTGCGAAGCGTTGGCCTGCGTAGCGTTGGCCTGCGAGGCAGTGGCCTGCGCAGCAATGTCATGTGCAAGGGTGGCCTTTGAGGTTATGGCCTGCGAGGCGGTGGCCTGCGGGGCGGTGGCCTGCGGGGCGGTGGCCTGCGAGGCGGTGGCCTGCGGGGCGGTGGCCTGGGGGGCGGTGGCCTGCGAGGCGGTGGCCTGCGAGGCGGTGGCCTGCGAGGCGGTGGCCTGCGAGGCGGTGGCCTGCGCGCCGATGGACTGTGAGGTGGTGTCCTGCACAGCAATGTCATGTGCTACGGTGTCCTGCGAGGCGGTGTCCTGCGAGGCGGTGGCCTGCGAGGCGGTGGCCTGCGAGGCATTGTCCTGTGAGGCATTGTCCTGTGAGGCATTGTCCTGCGAGGCGGTGGACTGCGAGGCGGTGGACTGCGAGGCGGTGGACTGCGAGGCGGTGGCCTGTGAGGCATTGTCCTGCGAGGCGGTGGACTGAAAGGCGGTGGACTGCGAGGCGGTGGCCTGTGATGTACTGGGCTGCGAGGCGGTGGACTGCGAGGCGGTGGACTGCAAGGCGGTGGACTGCGAGGCGGTGGCCTGTGATGTACTGGGCTGCGAGGCAGTGGCCTGTCTGCTGACTCTGTGGCTGTTTGATTGTTGCTCGTTGATTACAGTGGTCGCAGGACGTATGATGGTGTTGACGGAGCTGAGTCCCAGAGGTTCATTTGTGGATGAAGAGAAGAGGGTGGAGACATGGGTGGTGTCTGAAAAAAAATGAGAAAAGAACAATTTCAAAGGCTAGAACATCACGAGTCCAGCTCATTTAATACATAAAAATCTCCCCGTGAAAAGTATATTGGAGTAAATGCACTTGTTACTGGTACACGTCACCTGGCAGCAGGTGTACTGCAGGGCATGTCAGGACACTGTGACATCACTGGTCGCCGTGGTTACACGGCCTGGAGGTTACTCACATGTGTCCGGACATAAAGACGTCAGCAGCCACTTCCCCCCCGGGTCTACATCGTACTTCCTCCACCCTGAGGTGCACAGGTTTCCTACGACCACCGCCTGAGACCCCGGATTCATCAGGTACATGTGTGTGTCAGCCAATCCCAGCGCTCCCTCGGTGCTGGAGCAACTCCACGGCGGCACTACGCTGCAGTCGCTGAGTTTGGGGATGCGGGGGTGGAGCGGGAGCAGAGGGCTGGCATTGGCCCAGAGACACCTGGAGGACTGAGTGTGGATCAGCCTGGCCCCGCCTGTCCATGCCCATTGGTGGGCAGGGTTAGTGACGTCACAGCGTCCCAGGACAATGACCCGATTTTGTGTTATCAAACACAATCTTTGGGGGGTGAGTGTGATGAGGAACGCAGCTGTGGAGAGTTAACATCGACACAAAGGTCATCATGATCTTCATCATCATCATCATCATCACATTACAATTTTTCTGACTGCAGTGGATGTGTCACTATTAAATCAGCAGAAGAAGAAGAAATATTTCAGTAGTGATGTCACGCGTTGTTCTGTGATGTCACAGTGAGTGACATCACTACTTTTCAGCCAATCAGCGTTTACAGCTGGAAATTCTGATTCATGTTTAGAACAAGCAAAATTAACATGAACCATAAACACGTCATGAATCAAGAGAGAAGTCGAGTGGTGTTCTCAGAGTCGCCCCTCTGCTGGTCAGTTCACAGAACTACAGGCTTCGCACTAAAGAATCTATGTTAACAGATAAAACTCTTCTTCATTTACATCACACATGGATACAAACATCTTTATGGTAACAATGTTAATGTTCAGTCTGAACTAAAGTCAATCAATTTTTAGATCATTCATACAGAGCAGGGATTAGTGGTTTATTATTACTATTAATAATAATAATAATAATAATGATAATAATGACAAGAGAACAGAATGAAATTCTCACTAATTTTAGACATGTTTTTATTCTATGTGATCTGATTCAACACAGTGACACAGAGTGTGTCTGCAAACGGACTTCACTTCCCTCTGAACCATCACCATCATCACCATCATCATCATCATCATCATCACCACCCTCACCACACGGTCAGTGTTGTCTGTACTCGGTCTGTACTCACACACACAGCTGAGCCTCAGCAGAAAAACCAGCAGCAACTCCATGTTCGTTCGTCTTCGTCCTCAGTGAAGTGAAACGTTGGAGAGAAGTTTGTGTTTGAGCAGGAAAACAAAACTTCCTTCCTCCTTTTGTTCTGGTTCATGTGACGGAGCCACGGGCCTGACGGAAATACCACAGTGCATCCCGGGAGGAGGAGGAGGATGAGGTGAGTCTCCTCTCTCCGGCTCCACTGTGAGACTGAACCAGGCCAGTGGGGCCAGATCTTAGTGCTACATTTGATACCATTGATCACAAACAACAAATCTTCCATTCATACAAAAGTGAGTCATGGCGTTCCACAAGGTTCTGTGTTGGGACCAATACTTTTCACTTTATATATTTTTCCTTTAGGCACTTTTATAAGAAAAACCACATACAGATGATGCCCAGCTGTATTTATCTATAAAGCCAGATGAAACCAATCAGGTAGACAAACTTCAGGAGGTATAAAAGACATACAGGCCTGGATGATCTATAATGTTTTACTAAATTCATTGTACTTAACACCTCAGAGAAACAATATCTGATCATCACTTGGATGGTAGAACCTTGGCCTCCAGCTCTTCTGTGAGGAACCTCAGAGTTGACCAGGACATTAAAAAGTCTGTAGGACAGACAGCCTGCGCAATTTGAAGAACATTAGAAACATCCTATCTCAAACTAGTCCATGCATTTGTCACTTGGACGACTGTAATTCATGACTGTCAGGATGTTCACCAATGAGTCTGTGAGAAGACTCCAGTTAATCCAAAATGCCGCAGCACGAGTTCTGACAGGAACTAGATAAAGAGATCATATTTCTCCAGTGTTAGAATCTCTGCATTGGCTTCCTGTAAAATTCAGATTAGAATTCAAAATACTGCTCCTCACCTACAAAGCCCTTAATAATCAAGCTCCATCATATCTTACAGAGCTCATAGTTTCATATTATGCCAATAGATCACTTGTCTCTACTTGTGGTTCAGAGTCTGTGAGAGTAGAATGGGAGGCAGAGCCTTCAGCCACCAGGCTCCTCCCCTCTGGAGCCAGGAGGCAGAGCCTTCAGCCACCAGGCTCCTCCCCTCTGGAACCAGGAGGCCGAGCCTTCAGCCACCAGGCTCCTCCCCTCTGGAACCAGGAGGCCGAGCCTTCAGCCACCAGGCTCCTCCCCTCTGGAACCAGGAGGCAGAGCCTTCAGCCACCAGGCTCCTCCCCTCTGGAACCAGGAGGCCGAGCCTTCAGCCACCAGGCTCCTCCCCTCTGGAACCAGGAGGCAGAGCCTTCAGCCACCAGGCTCCTCCCCTCTGGAACCAGGAGGCCGAGCCTTCAGCCACCAGGCTCCTCCCCTCTGGAACCAGGAGGCCGAGCCTTCAGCCACCAGGCTCCTCCCCTCTGGAACCAGGAGGCAGAGCCTTCAGCCACCAGGCTCCTCCCCTCTGGAACCAGGAGGCCGAGCCTTCAGCCACCAGGCTCCTCCCCTCTGGAACCAGGAGGCCGAGCCTTCAGCCACCAGGCTCCTCCCCTCTGGAACCAGGAGGCAGAGCCTTCAGCCACCAGGCTCCTCCCCTCTGGAACCAGGAGGCCGAGCCTTCAGCCACCAGGCTCCTCCCCTCTGGAACCAGGAGGCAGAGCCTTCAGCCACCAGGCTCCTCCCCCATAAAAAGAGCCTTGAGACAATGTATGTTGTGATTTGGCAAAATACAAATAAATTGAATTGAGTTTCCTCACGGGACCTTGATCCTCTGCTGTCAGAAGCACTCTGACAATTTATTAATTTCATCTTGTACCATTTCTATATTTAAGTTTTTGGTTCAAAACTATTTTTGAGGACATTTTGACCTTTGGTCCTCAGTGTCAAAGAGCTGTTAGAGGGTCAAAGTTAGGGGTCAGGGTTAAGAGTTAAGGGACGTATTATGTTAATGTGTCCTCACAGCTATAGGTGTGTGTGCATGTCCTGAGCTCTGCTGCAGTCAAGGTTATACACCACCACTTCCTGCTGAGGGTGGAGCTTCTTCCTGTCCAATCAGCCATTCAACACAGGTCACACATCATCTGTCTAATAATAATAATACAAATGAATTGTATTTATGGACCTTAGTTAACTCTGTCTGATGGTTGATGACATCAGACGTCCTTAACCTTTGACCTTCAATTTCAGCTTGTCAGTGGGACGCATGGACGTGTTTGTCAGGAAGAGGAGGGCGGATCTTCCTCCCCACTTCTCTCTTCTCCATAAGTGTTACTGAGTGTGTGTGAGAGAGACAAAGGCTCTTCACTGTCGACATATTTACAGTTTGAAAGCAGAGAAAGTTGATTTGAATATCAGTTCGTCAGCTCGTCTTCATCACACTAAGACTCTGGAGACGATAAAAACTCAGGAGACACTTTTATCTTCAGAAAATAATTTAATAACATTTAGATCCAGAGACACATGAACAGAGGGCGGGGCTTCGTCCTCTCGTCAATACTCTTTAATGATTTTATGGCAGAAAGTTGACAAATCAAAAGACAGATTGCACATTAGATCGCGACGTCCGCGGCGCCGCTCGGCGTGGATCAGTCTCTGTGGCAGTCCCTTGCTCCGTCACTGACAATACTAACAGGCAGCAGCCATGATCAATACGCAGATCAATAATCAGTTTGATCAATACGCAGATCAATATTCACTTTGATCACTTAACAAAATAAAAGTCTTTTTCCTCTGAGACAAAAAAAGACAATGTGCAGATGTTGCATCATTACTACAGGGGGATGGGCCGGGGGAGGGGGGGATTCAATCACCACAGTGAGATGTCACAGTCCGCCCCCCCCGCCCCCCTCCCCCTCCCCCGGGGAGGGTCAAATAAAAGGGAGGGAGATGAATCCAAATGAAAGTGAGAGAAACAGAAGGAGGATGAAGTGAGAGACACCGTCACTCGATACTTACGTACATGATGTGATGGACATGAGCTCGTCCATGTGAGGGGGCGGAGCCTGGGAGGGACCACCTCGTCTTACCTCGTCTGCTCTCAACCAACCCTCTGCAGCCAATCAACTGCTTTCTTTACTGTTGATGATGTCACAGACCGTTGAGTCTGAGGAGTCAGCTGACCAATCAGACGTCTTCTCCCTGCGCCCGCACCTCCACCAGACTCACGCCCACCTGCTGACACCAGTCCACCAGCCGCCGCAGCCTGTCAGAGGGGGCGCCCTCCGCCGCCTCCCACAGCAGGCGCTGAGGGGGGGGGGGGGGGGGGGGGGGCAGGTGAACATGTGAAGTCAGGTGAGATAGAATTTGTTTCAGTCCACTGACACTGTACAGTGATACAATCTGTTAGTGTGTTACAGTGTGTGTGTGTGTGTGTGTGTGTGTGTGTGTGTGTGTGTGTGTGTGTGTGAATTACATCTTTCCACAGGGCAGCACACAGAGGGAGGTGGAGCAGTGCCTGCTGGTAGAGAAGTCTCACCTACAAACACAAACACATCAAATAAAAGAGGAGAGAAGAACGAGCAGCCGACCAGTGACCCCAGTGACCTCACGTGTGACAACACGCTGATGTTGTTACAGGACACGCTGACGACGTTGAGCCGGTTCCTCCGTCACCAACTCACCTCAGATCGCTCCTGTAGCTCCGTCTCCACGGCGATCGCTCTGCGCACACACACACACACACACACACACACACACACACACACACACACACACACACACACACACACACACACACACACACACACACACACACACACACACACACACACACACACACACACACACACACACACACACACACACACACACACACACACACACACACACACGTACGTTTGAGTCTTCATCCTCATCATCCTCATCACCTGAGCAGATGTTTTTTCACTCACATTTTCCAGGTGGTCGAACACTTTGGAGAATTACTGCTCAACATCCTCGACTGGAACTTCACATGATCCATGTTCCCATCATGGAACTCCTGAGACAGCAACCTGCGGAGCAACAGACACCACAGACCGGCACTGACACGACAGACCTGCACTACCAACACGACAGAACCTAAAATCTGTCTACTGACTCTGTGTGTGTGTGTGTGTGTGTGTGTGTGTGTGTGTGTGTGTGTGTGTGTGTGTGTGTGTGTGTGTGTGTGTGTGTGTGTGTGTGTGTGTGTGTGTGTGTGTGTGCGTGCGTGTACCTCAGGCCTAGCTCGGTGTTGTTGGGCATGGCGTATCTCAGCCTCTCCAGCAGCAGCGCATGCTGGGACTGTGGCAGGCAGCTCAGGTAGAGAGCAACGACCTGTAGACAAACAGAGGGAGGATCGTCTTTATATATAGTCAGTGATCGATCGTATATAAAGACGGTTAACGAAAGTATATACAGACGGTTGTCGAACGTATATAAAGACTGTTATGGATCGTATATAAAGACAGTAATGGATCGTACATAAAGACTGTTATGGATCGTACATAAAGACTGTTATGGATCGTATATAAAGACGGTTATGGATCGTATATAAAGACTGTTATGGATCGTATATAAAGACTGTTATGGATAGTATATAAAGACTGTTATGGATAGTATATAAAGACAGTAATTGATGGTACATAAAGACTGTTATGGATTGTATATAAAGACTGTTAAGGATCGTATATAAAGACAGTAATCGATCGTATATAAAGACTGTTATGGATCGTATATAAAGACAGTTATGGATCGTATATAAAGACTGTTATGGATCGTATATAAAGACTGTTATGGATCGTATATAAAGACAGTAATCGATCGTATATAAAGACTGTTATGGATCGTAGATAAAGACAGTAATCGATCGTATATAAAGACTGTTATGGATCGTATATAAAGACTGTTATGGATCGTATATAAAGACAGTAATCGATCGTACATAAAGACTGTTATGGATCGTATATAAAGACTGTTATGGATCGTAGATAAAGACAGTAATCGATCGTATATAAAGACTGTTATGGATCGTAGATAAAGACAGTAATCGATCGTATATAAAGACGGTTATTGGGCCTCGGCCATTGCCTGGTTGTGGAAGTGGTAGCAGCTCCAGAACTCTGCAGGGTTGAAGGGAACCTCCAGTCGGGTTGGGACAGTGCTGAGGCAGCGCTGCACCAGGTCGGAGAAGAGTCTGGAGTTCTGCTGACTGCCGCTGAACAGCAGGAAGCTGTGGAGGAAACAGAGTCAAGGTGAAATGCTGAGCGGCTCTGATCCGGACGTGACTCTTAGAGAAACTCACTCCATCCACAGTTTGTGAAGCTCATCCAGCTGCAGGACGGATCCCAGCGCCCTCTCGAAGGCGTCCACCGTCTGCTCTACGGAGCCGTGCAGCCTCTGCCAGCGACTGCATCAGAAACAACACAAGTTCAGCTCAGAGTCCGACTCACCGGTTCTACAGAGACTCGATGATGTTTCCATGGACAACACCCACCAGTGGATCAGATGGAGGTACGGCGTCTGTTGACTGAGCTGCTCCTGAACGTCCTTCTTCACGACGGAACCTCTCAGCAGCTCCTCGCTGGGGAAACCCAGGATGTGTCTGGAGGGAGAGAAAGACCAAAACAACAAACGTCTACTCATCTGAACTAACGTCGTCAGAACGTTTCATGGTTATCATGATCTCAGTCTGAATCAAAGTACCGCAGAACGTCCACGGGGTTCTTCGGACTCTGCTCGTCCTCACAGAGTGACAGGATGAATCCTCGGAACAGAGGAACCACGGCACTCGACTTCTCCTGAGGAACCAGACGACATGGACGTTTCTCTAACAGCTTAACTCTGGTTGTGATTCTGCACAGTGCGAAGGGCGCGTCGGCGCAGACCTCACCTGAGCCATTAGGAACTTGCAAGAGTGATAGAAGACCTCGGCGTTGTTGGGACACTCGGCCAGAGCGTGAAGCCACATGCTGACCGCCCGGTCGCCGTCTCCTCTGCTGAGGTGGATGTCGGCCAGAGCATCGCGCAGGACGCAGGACTCGGGGCAGAGCTCCAGAAGAGACTCGCAGTGGACGACCGCCTCGTCGTACCTGCGAGGAGACGACGGACACGCAACCACGTGATGTTCAGCAGGTCAATAAGCAGAAACATGAGAAACGTGACTGAAGATGGTGGCAGATTGTTTCTCTCACCTCTGCAGCAGCTTGTTGAAGAAGATGAAGTTGGAGTGAAGAGGCAGACAGGCCAGCGTCCTCTCGCTCCGGGACAGAGACTCATCACTGCACTGACCGATGGCATCTGAGAACAACAACAACAACCTGATTGACACATCCACCACGACCCCGTGTTCACTTTCCTGTCGGCGGGACTCGGTACCTTGGAAGAGCGCGATGAGGATGTCGAGCGGCGTGCTGATGTCCTGCGGTGTCCTCCAGGGCAGAAGGAAGGACTCTCTGCTGACTATTCTTGATGGGCCGGACTCAGACGGGTCAAACAGGCTGGACGGCAGCCGGTCGAACTCCGTCAGGTGGATGTAGCAGAGCCAGACTAGCGCCCTGTCACCGGCGCTCAGGTGATCAGCGATGCTGCTGTCGTGAGCTGACTTTAAGGAGCTCTGCAGAGAAACAGTTTGCTGTTAAAGACTGAGGTTTGATCAGAGAGTGTCTTGGTCCATGTCAGCACGCTTCACCTGTAGAACGGCCCGGGCGCTCTCCATCCGGCCCGTGAACAGGTGGAGCTGGACCCTGTGGAGCAGAGCCTCCATCAGCTGGAAGGACAGTTTGTCTGAGGCTCTGGACGACGCTTCCCTGAGGAGAAACTGCAGCAGACGATCACAGACGAAGTCTTTCCCCTCGAACGAGCACTCCAGCGCCAGATACTGCAGGTGGAGAGAGAGAAAGAGAGGTCACTTGACGTGGACGGTTGACTGTGACTGCGGAGGAAAACCTGTTCACTTACGTTCCACCACACCCGATGGTCGGGGGCGTGCTCCACCGCCATCTCACACATCTCCTGCACCTCGTCCCGGCTGCCTCGCCTGGAGAACAGAGACAGGTAGTGGCTCCATACCTCCGGGTTCTCACAGTTACTCTCCAGAGCCCGGGACAGCGTGTTGAGGGCGGCTTCCAGACACTCTGCTGCTGACCTGCACCACAACACGCATCACCACGCCATCGCTTCACAGACGATGGACTGACGTCCAGCAGAGGTTTGTCTGGGGACTTACGTTTCGTTCTGACTCAGGTACTTGAAGGCCAGTTTGATCCACAGCTGCGTGTCCCGAGGATTCTCCAGGACGCTGCTCTCCAGGTTCGATATGTCGTCTGTCTCGCTGACAAAGTAACGCTTGTCCTCTGACGTGACGCACACGTCCAGCACAGACAGGCGGGTCTTAGCGCAGACATCTGTACAAAGACAAACAGTCATGATGAACGTCCACAGAGAAAACCAGGACTGGGTGAGGACGATGAATCTCCTCACCGTATCCCCCGTGCGAGATGTTTCCAGCTGCGACCTCGTGCTCTCCGTCGTCCTCGGGGCCGAGGGCGCTCTGCGCCGACGGCTTCGGCCTCCACTGCCTCGCATCTTTACAGGTGGTGAACGGCGGAACTGAAAAACAAGACGCATCAGAAGTCAGAGGTGTGGACACGGCGTCTTTGGTGACGAACATTCAGCGACGAGTCGACCAACCGTGTCGTTTGCTTTCGTTGACTTTGCTGACGAGGAGGACGGCCTTCTGATCCAGCCCCATTCGGTCTTTGTTCGGGCCGAACAGCTTCTTCATGTACGTTTCTGCAAAACACACACAACCATGAAGCATCCGACCTGAGATCGTCCGTCAGTCGTTCCTCTGCAACTCACCTGTGGCGACAGCGATGTCCTCGTGCGAGCTGCTGTCACTGCAGCCGATCAGAGACAAGTCGTATGACAGAATGTCCTGGAAGAGTTGGTTTCCGGTCAGAGAGCAGTTCCTCATGTGCTGCCTGCAGAGGGAGACGTTCGTTACATGGACGTTACACGGACATTAGCAGCGTCAGAGAAACGACGCTCACCAGCGACAGTCGTCGTCGTTGCAGGTTCCTGTGAGGTCAAAGCGACAGAAGCACTTCCTGGGCTCGATGATGTTACTGTAGGTCACAGAGCTCAGAGGTAACTTCTCCTTGGTTCTATAGTACGGACTGAACCTACAGACACAACAGACACAACAAGCTTTAGAGTCAGTGTCCGATGACAGACGCAGATACAGGAGCATCAGGACTACAGTTACAGGAATATCAGAAACAGGAGTATCGGTTCTACAGAAACAGGAGCATCGGTTCTACAGAAACAGTAGTATCGGTTCTACAGAAACAGTAGTATCGGTACCACATTGGTATTGGTACGGTATCGGTACTACAGAAACAGGAGCATCGGTACTACAGATACAGGAGTATCAGTACTACAGAAACAGTAGTATCAGTACCACATTGGTATTGGTACGGTATCGGTACTACAGTTACAGGAGTATCGGTAATACAGATACAGGAGCATCGGTACTACAGTTACAGGAGTATCGGTAATACAGAAACAGGAGCATCAGTACTACAGAAACAGGAGTATCGGTACTACAGTTACAGGAGTAGCGGTATCGGTACTACAGAACCAGGAGTATCAGTACTACAGAAACAGGAGTATCGGTACTACAGACACAGGATTATCAGTACTATAGAGACAGGATTATCAGTTCTACAGAAACAGGAGTATCAGTACTACAGAAACAGGAGTATCAGTACTACAGAAACAGGAGTATCAGTACTACAGAGACAGGAGTATCGGTACTACAGAGACAGGAGTATCAGTACTACAGAAACAGGAGTATCGGTACTTCAGAAACAGGAGTATCGGTACCTGTACGACCTGAAGACCAGCAGCGGACTTTGGTACGGTCCGAAGGGAACAGGTTTGAGCTCCATGCTCGTTGACGGACTCGTCGTCACCTCCACCTCCACTGAAACCACCTGACAGACAGAACACGTCAGAACCACACAGAACATGTCAGAACCCACCACCCGACAGACAGACCCACACAGAACACGTCAGAACCAAACAGAACACGTGAAAACCACACAGAACAAGTCAGAACGAAACAGAACACGACAGAGCCACACAGAACACGTCAGAACCACACAGAACCCGTCAGAACCACACAGAACACGTCAGAACCAACCACCGACAGACAGAACCACACAGAACACGTCAGAACCAACCACCGACAGACAGAACCACACAGAACACGTCAGAACCAACCACCCGACAGACAGAACCACACAGAACAAGTCGGAACCAACCACCGAACAAACAGAACCAAACAGAACACGTCAGAACCAACCACCCGACAGACAGAACCACACAGAACACGTCAGAACCAACCACCCGACAGACAGAACCACACGGAACAAGTCGGAACCAACCACCGAACAGACAGAACCAGCAGATGAATTTTCACCTGTTCACTCGTGGCGTTCTGTCCCAGTTTGTGCAGCTCGCTCTGCAGCAGCTGTCCCAGCCGGGCCTGCTGCTGGTATCGCAGCTTCAGGGCGTCCAGGTCCAGTCCCGCAAACATCTCTGCAGGAACCTCTCCGCTGCTCGAGGCCTTGGCAGGTTTGGTGCTGCTGCCGTCTTTAGCCGGAGCAGAGCTCGGCTGCTCCAGGTTGGGTTTGGTGAAGGAGCAGCTGGACTGACGGAGGGAGTGTCGGCGGGGCCCTTGAGCTGCGGCGGCTGCAGGTTCTGCTTCCTGATCATCAGCCTCTGCCACGTCTTCACTGTCCAGGGTGAGTTTGTCCTGGGTGAGGTCGTGCAGGGAAGGCTGGGGCAGAGGGAAGGGGCTGGAGGGGGGTGGGACCTGGACGGGAGGGTCTGGAGGGTCTTCAGGGGTGGAGGCTCGTGGGGGCCGCTCTGCAGGGACTCCTTTGTTACACAGGGCCTGCGTCTCCTTCAGCCTCTGGATCTTCAGGGCATATTCAGACTCCAGCTGCTGCAGCCGCTGCTTCTGAGCAATCAGCTGCGCAAAGTGACGCTCTGAGCCGCGAGGAGGCGGAGCCACGTCCACACGCAGCAGCTTCCTGGCCTGAGGAGACACAGGCGTTCAGGTCAGTACTGCACACACTCCAACTGTATCATCAATATAAACAAAGTCTTTAAATAGTTGCAATATCAGATGTTGTTGCTGTTATTGATTATGATTTTGTAATTAATAAGAATCACTGCTCATGTTCACCAGTGAGTCTGACAAAGATCAACAGACACGTCTGTTCCTTTAACGTGTAACATCAGAATGTTCAGTCACTGACTCCACGTTGTACTTATTATCATTTTCATCTCTCTTTGCTGCTCAACTCAGGTAGAGACAACAGGACGTCTTGTTAGAAGGCTACAGCTACAGCTACACCCACAGTAACATTGCAGGCCCTGTATGGTCCATCGGTCCTCCTCCATATGCCTCCCTGCTGGAGGAGAAGCAGTCAATCAAAGGTGTGAGTTGCTCACCTGGGTCTGGTTGGCGTCTGTTCTGCGTTTGGATCCTCTTCCTGTAGCCAGCTGAGCATGAGCCAGCTCCTGCTCAAACCTGGTTGACAGACTTTTCTTGATAGACACTCGATGTTCAACACGAAGCACCTGCACAGAGCAGGAGAGGTCAGAGGTCAGAGAGCAGCAGTCTCTGTGGGTCAAACATGTGGAGGCAGACTCACCTGCTCCTGGAGCTTCTTGAGCAGCGTCTTGTTGGCACCGACGATCTTCTCGGACGCTTGCAGCTGCTCCCTCAGTTTGGCCACTTTGGCCTCGGCAGCCTTCAGGGACTCTTTCTTCTTCAGCTCCTGTTGGAGCAGCTGTCGGAGGACGGCCTCGTCCCTCTGCAGCAGCTCCCTGTGAGGGGACCGTGACAGGAGGCTCAGGGGTCAAGTTCTATTATTAATAATCCACAACACATGGATCCAGATGTGAATCTTCCTGCTCTCACCTGTTCTTTTTGAGTCGCTGCTCGGCCTCGCTCAGCGCCGCCTCCGTCGCTGTTCTTCCTGAATCCACCACGGCCTCGGACGCAGCAGAGGGAGCGGAGCTCCAAGGAGCCTGACCGTGGTCCTTCAACATCTTCAGCTTCTCTCTGCTGCGAGACCCCAGCAAACATGTCACACATCACTCTTTAAAACATCTGGACCAAACAATTATGCTGACCCGTGGTTCGGTACCTGGCGATCTCCTCTTTGAGCTGACGGTACTCCGCCTTCTTGGCGTCCGGTAGAGCCTCCGGAGTTCTGACCGGGTTGTTCTCCTTCTCAGATCCCGACGCCTCTTTGGGCTTCGCTGCCTGGAAATGTCAGAAAACGTCTCATGATTCACGTTTCCCAGCGGTTCTCAGGGTCTTATTTTTAATCAGGACATTTCATTAGTTTCTATGTTTTCAGACGTGTCCCACCTCCACCGTCCGCCGGGCTTCTTTGATCATGAACTCCAGTCCCCCGAGTACCGTCTGTGAGGCGCTGCAGGCGTCCACGTCCGAGTCGCTGTCGTCTGAGGCGTTCAGAGAGACCACCACTGACTTGTGTCTCGGCAGCTGCAGGAAACACAGGACGATGGACAGACAGGTGAGCGTCAGACAGACAGGTTCTATATATTCTGCCGTAAAAGAAACCTGTCTCACCACCAGTGGCACTCGGGGGGCGTGGTGTCCTCTGGTGAACTTGTTGGTCCGGGGCTGAGACACCGTGTTCAGGCTGACGAGGCTCAGGTTTCCCCGGCGCGGCGGCTGAGCGCTGGCAGGAGGATGGCGGCCGGGGGAGGGCGGAGCGCTGGAGCTCTTCTCCTGGTCGGCACAGACACACGTTAATCACTTCAGTAACAGAGTTATTATATATATTATTTATACACACTCCACCGTGTCTCCTCTCACCTCGGGCGACACCCTCTTGTTGGCCATGGACATGAGACACGTCTCCCTCAGCAGCATCTCCTCCTCCTCCTCCTCGTCAGCAAACGGAGGCTTGGGAGGAGGATCCAGCTCGTCTGGGGGAGGGGGGAGAGGGGGAGGAGGGGGGGGGGCACCTGATTGTACGGGGGAGACAAAGGTCTGAGAGACAGCCATTGAGACAGAGAGAGAGAGAGAGGATGAGAAAGCTTAAGTTATATAGGCATAGACAAGAAAATAACAAAAACAACATTATTTTACTTTAATTAAGTGTCTGTGTGTGTGTGTGTGTGTGTGTGTGTGTGTGTGTGTGTGTGTGTGTGGTACCAGTCCAAACGGAGCAGAGTCGTTCAGGTACAGCATGTGAGGGAAACCTCCCGGAGCGTCGGAGCTGAAGAGGTCGTGTGTCGGAGACGACACTGAAAGACACGACGGGTCAATAGAAGATAACAGAACGTGGCCCACTCTGACCTTTGACCCTCGGGGTCAGTGTGCTCACCTGGTGAACCTGTTTCACTGTCCGTGTCCATTGCCACCTCGTCGTAGTTGTCGTACTGGTAGAGATTCCCCGAGGCGTCAAGGCCCGGTTTACCTGCCGACTTCCTGTGTTCACGATCCCTGGACTGAAGAACAAGCAGTGACTGTTGCATGGTGGGAGTCACACACACACACACACACACACACACACACACACACACACACACACACACACACACACACACACACACACACACACACACACACACACACACACACACACACACACACACACACACACACACACACACACACACACACACACACACACACCTTGATGTATGTCCGGCTCTTCCCTCCCACCAGCTTCATGAAGCGGTTGTACTGCTCGTCCTGGTTCGACAGCTCTCGGATCTGTCGGATCTCTTCCTCTCTCTTGCGCCGCTCGTCCTCGTCAAGCCATCGTTTCTCCTCCTGCTGCTCTCTCTGCTGCTGCAGCTTCCACGTCCGCAGCTGCTGCTTCCTGAACGCCTGCTTCGCCGCCGAGCCTGCGGGGAGATTTTGAGTCAGGACACAGGAGGGACGTGGAGTCTCACCGTTGTTCTGATTCTGACTCTTCTCACCTGGACTGATCATCTTCTTGGTCACGTGAGGTTTGGCCGGAGTCCGGCCTCTCTGCTGCGAAGCTTTGGGACCAGGTTTCGGACTCTGCTTGGGTCGGTCTCTCTCTGGAAGTCTGTCTCGGTCCGGAGGCCTGGGCCCGGTCTTGGTCCTGTCACGGTCCCTGTCCAGAGGTTTGGACCTGGTTCTGTTCTTCTCTGAAGCAGCAGCAGCGGCGGCAGCAGCAGCTGCAGCAGCGGAGGAGGCAGACCTGGTGGTGACTCTCTGCCTGCTGGGCGGAGCAGCTCCGGGGCAAGTCCCCGACCCGGGACCCGACCCGGGGCCGGGTTTCTTCTCCAGGGCGGTTCTGGTGATCCGGTCTTTACTGTTCTTCATCACCTGCTGCTCCTTCTGCTGCCACTTCTTACTGGCCGACTGCAGCGCGAGGAGCCGCAGCTGCAGCTCCGACAGCTCCTCCTCCTCCACCTTCACCACCGGCTGAGCACAAAACACCGTTAGACACAGTTTCACAAGCTCCAGACTCTCACAACGGTCAGTGAACGCACCTTTTCAGGAGAGACGGCCGAGTCCTCGCTGGAAGCCGACGACTCTCTGTAGCACGAACACGTCTTCTTACGTTCGTCAGCCTCGTCACCGCAGCACGAACACGGCGCCTTCTCCTCGGGTCCAGGCCTCGGCTCCGTCTCTCCTCCATCTTCTCTTCTCTCCTCCTCTTCTTCACCTGGAGACACAACACACGAGTGATGATGATGATGTTGATGATGTCCAGAATGATTCACATACTTTGTCAGAAAAGGTTTTTTTAAAGCCCTGGTGTTTAATTCTGCTTCACACTGATTCACCTTTCAACCATTTATCAAAATGAATTCAACTCATTATTTCTCTCACAGATGTTTGATAACCGGGTCGTCACTGTTGATTCTTCACGATGAATGATTTTGAGGCGTGTGATGATGTCACTCACCCGGTCGGTCAACCCCGCCTCCTCGCTCCGACAGGCTCTGCGGCTCCTTCGGCGGCTCCAGATGCGCGGGAGCTGACAGTTTCTGGCGAAGAGGTTTGATGTTGAACGCCTGGAAGGCTTTGGTCTCGGCCTTCTCCTGCTCCGACACCTCCTCCGCTGCCACCGCCCGACCTTGGTCCACCTCGGGTCCCGGCCCGGTCTCCATCGGACCGGCCTGGTTCTCTCTGGCGGGCGAGGCTTTGGGCTCCAGAGCCATGGTCTCCTCTTTGCGGATACACTCCAGCTCCAGCTGAATCTGCTTGTACTTGGACAGCAGGTCCTCAAAGGACTCGTCCACGTTGTTCTCTGCTCTGGAGACGCTGTGAGAAACTTTCCTGACCTGGTTCCGACCCAGAAGCTTCTCTGAGCACAACGTTAAGGAAGAAGAAACTGAACCGATGGAAACGTTGCAGATCTTACGTGTGAAACTTCCACTGTTAAACAAACGGTAAAATGTCAAAATGTAACTGAGTCTCCATATTTCAAAATAAAATATAAACTTAAATCTTTGACTCTGTGAAATAAAACTGATCAGATGATTTCATCACTTTTATTGAAGTAAAGAAACTCAACACCTCGTCCACAGGAAGTCTTTCAATGTTTCGACCAATCACCGTTATCATTAATTACAACGTTGGACCACGTTAGACCACGTCAGACCACATCAGAATCAGACCAGGTCAGACCACATCAGAATCAGACCAGGTCAGACCACATCAGAATCAGACCAGGTCAGACCACGTCAGAATCAGACCAGGTCAGACCACGTTAGACCAGATCAGAATCAGACCAGGTCAGACCACGTTAGACCAGATCAGAATCAGACCAGGTCAGACCACGTTAGACCAGATCAGAATCAGACCAGGTCAGACCACGTCAGAGTCAGACCAGGTCAGACCACATCGGAATCAGACCAGGTCAGACCACGTCAGACCACATCGGAATCAGACCAGGTCAGACCACGTCAGACCACATCGGAATCAGACCACGTCAGACCACGTAAGACCACATCGGAATCAGACCAGGTCAGACCACGTCAGACCACATCGGAATCAGACCAGGTCAGACCACGTTAGACCAGATCAGAATCAGACCAGGTCAGACCACGTTAGACCAGATCAGAATCAGACCAGGTCAGACCACGTTAGACCAGATCAGAATCAGACCACGTCAGACCACGTTAGACCAGATCGAATCAGACCACGTCAGACCACGTTAGACCAGATCAGAATCAGACTAGGTCAGACCACGTTAGACCAGTTCAGAATCAGACCAGGTCAGACCACGTTAGACCAGATCGGAATCAGACCAGGTCAGACCACGTCAGACCAGATCGGAATCAGACCAGGTCAGACCAGGTCAGACCACGTCAGACCAGATCGGAATCAGACCAGGTCAGACCACGTCAGACCAGATCGGAATCAGACCAGGTCAGACCACGTCAGACCAGATCGGAATCAGACCAGTTCAGCCCACGTTAGACCAGATCAGAATCAGACCAGTTCAGCCCACGTTAGACCAGATCAGAATCAGACCAGTTCAGCCCACGTTAGACCAGATCAGAATCAGACCACGTCAGACCACGTTAGACCAGATCAGAATCAGACCAGGTCAGACCACGTTAGACCACATCAGAATCAGACCACGTCAGACCAGATCAGAATCAGACCACGTCAGACCAGATCAGAATCAGACCAGGTCAGACCACATCAGACCACATCAGAATCAGACCACGTCAGACCACATCAGAATCAGACCAGGTCAGACCACGTTAGACCAGATCAGAATCAGACCACGTCAGACCACGTTAGACCAGATCGAATCAGACCACGTCAGACCACGTCAGACCAGATCGGAATCAGACCACGTCAGAATCAGACCAGGTCAGACCACGTTAGACCAGATCGGAATCAGACCACGTCAGACCACGTCAGAATCAGACCAGGTCAGACCACGTTAGACCAGATCGGAATCAGACCACGTCAGACCACGTCAGAATCAGACCAGGTCAGACCACGTTAGACCAGATCAGAATCAGACCACGTCAGACCACGTTAGACCAGGTCAGACCAGGTCAGACCACATCAGAATCAGACCAGGTCAGACCAGGTCAGACCACGTTAGACCAGATCAGAATCAGACCAGGTCAGACCACGTCAGAATCAGACCAGGTCAGACCACGTTAGACCAGATCAGAATCAGACCAGGTCAGACCAGATCAGAATCAGACCACGTCAGACCACGTTAGACCAGATCAGAATCAGACCAGGTCAGACCACGTCAGACCGGGTCCATGAGGGCCATGTGCTGGACCCTGGTCCAGGTCCGTGTGGTGGTCCCGGACCAGGACCAGGGACACGGTGTGACCGTTGGAGCGGGGAAGGATACGTTTTCTGGAGGGAGAGTCCGTCTTGTTTCCGCGACCCTGTCCGGGCCCGTACCGGCCGACCGGAGCTCTGCCGCCTCTCCCGCCGCGGCCGCCTCGATTCCAGGCTCCGCGTCCCCCGTTCGGCATGGCCCGGTGCCTGAACCGGCCCAGGGCTCCGTGGCTCCGCTCCCAGAAGCTGGAGCGCGGGCTGGTCTCCCCGTGAGGGAGGAGTCCCGGCGGCGGCGGCGGCAGAGGAGAGGGAGGCCGGTCGGGTCCGCTCGGCCCGCACTGCTGCCGGAGGGCCGGGGGGAACGGGCCGAGGTTGTAGGGCATCAGCAGGCGGAAGTCCGGCGGCGGGAGGCCCATGTGTGGCGCCATGCCGTGCGGGTGTTGGTGGGGTTTCCGTGTCCGCGGAGGAGCCGCGCCGCCCGGCCTGCTCCCATCCCCCCGCCGGAGCGGCACGCTCTCCTCGGTTTCATCATCGCAGATCTCTCCGTCTTCGAGCTCCTCCCGGGGAGAGCGGCCGACCGAGGCGACCTCCATGTCGTGGTGAAGGAGTCACCGGAGCCGGTCGCTCATTCCGTCGCTGTCGACCGCTGCTGCTGCTGCTGCTGCTGCTGCTGCTGCTTCTTCTTCTTCTTCTTCTTCTTCTTCTACTTCTTCTACTTCTTCTACTACTACTACTACTACTACTACAACTTCTTCTTCTTCTCCGCTCTCTTCTTCTTCTTCTTCTCCGCTCTCTTCTTCTTCTTCTTCTTCTCCTCTTTGCCGTCCAACTACCGCGAGACAACCCGAGACCTGACGAGACTGGAAGCAAAAGGAAGCAGCCCATAAAAGGATATACACAGCGGAAAGTTTTGTTGTTGTTATTATTATTATTATTATTATAATTATTATTTATAAATAATAACAATAATAATAATAATTCAAAGTTAGTATTATTATAATTATAAAGTATTTCCACCACTGATACTTTATTCCCTATTTATTTTTTTTCTGTTCAAAGGTTTAAACTGAAAATATATACCTAAAAATATAAATAAATAATACGTGGCCTCAAAGTGCGCATGTGTCGCGGAGCTCTGCACCGGAAGCTGAGTTGTCGCTTTTGTTTTGGACGTTGACAGGCACGTGAGATGCTGACGTCATCAGAAGACAGGCAGACAACATGGCGGCGGAGCCTGTTCAGAAGGTAAGAACCTCTTTAACCAGGCTGACACGCTTTGTTTTAACCGTTATCAGCGTCCCACCGCCCCGCGGGCACAGGCCACGGCCCCGCGGGCACCCACACCCCGGGCTCGTGAGCCTGCCGCCGTTAGCCGCCGTGCTAACCGAGGCTGCAGCGCCAGGGTGAGGACACGGAGCCGCAGTCCGCCGCATCGCTACATGCTAACAGATAACAGCTAACTGCTAACTGCTAACAGCTAAATGCTAACTGCTAACGTCAAACGTCAACGTCAACCTGTAGTGTCGGTCGTCAACGGACCGGTGCTGTAATCACCTCCTCGTTTAAACCGTTTGACCGAGTTTGTTCAGCCGTTTCCGGACAAAAGCGACAGAAACTCCCGCTCTCAGTCCGTTAGCAGGTTCCACACTCGGGTCTGTGCGATGAGATAAACTCTATGGACCTGGTCCAAAAACAATCAGTTATATTGTGTTTTCACTTGTTATTATTCAGTTTTATTGTGTTTTCACTTGTTATTATTCAGTTTCATTGTGTTTTCACTTGTTATTATTCAGTTTCATTGTGTTTTCACTTGCTATTATTCACTTTTATAATGTTTTCACTTGTTATTATTCATTTTTATAATGTTGTCACTTGTTTAATTTTTTCAGTTATATTGTGTTTTCACTTGTTATTATTCAGTTTCATTGTGTTTTCACTTGTTATTATTCATTTTTATGATGTTTTCACTTGTTATTATTCAGTTTCATTGTGTTTTCACTTGTTATTATTCAGTTATATTGTGTTTTCACTTGTTATTATTCAGTTTCATTGTGTTTTCACTTGTTATTATTCATTTTTATGATGTTTTCACTTGTTATTATTCAGTTTCATTGTGTTTTCACTTGTTATTATTCAGTTTCATTGTGTTTTCACTTGTTATTATTCAGTTTTATAATTTTGTCACTTGTTATTATTCAGTTTTATAATTTTTTCACTTGTTATTATTCAGTTATATTGTGTTTAAACTTGTTATTATTCAGTTTCATTGTGTTTCACTTGTTATTATTCAGTTTTCTAATGTTGTCACTTGTTATTATTCAGTTTTATAATGTTTTCACTTGTTATTATTCAGTTTTTTGTGTTTAAACATGTTATTATTCAGTTGTATTAAATTTAAACCTGTTTTTATTTAGACTTGATATTATTTGTTATTATTTAGACTTGTTATTATTCAGTTTCATTGTGTTTAAACTTTTTATTATTCGGTTTCATTGTGTTTAAACTTGTTATTATTCGGTTTCACTGTGTTTAAACTTGTGATTATTCGGTTTTATTGTGTTTTCACTTGTGATTATTCGGTTTTATTGTGTTTTCACTTGTTATTATTCAGTTTTATTGTGTTTTCACTTGTTATTATTCAGTTTGATTACACTTGTTATTTCCTCTGTCACTCAGGTTCTGTTCGAACACGACGGCGTCTTCATTCATCCGAGAAGCGACGAAGACGCCATTGAGCAGGATTTACTTTCTGGGTCACTTCGAATCGTTGACAAGGTGAGACCGGTCGAGGTCACGTGATCTGTGCGTCGCGCCTCGTCACCGTATTGATTCAGTTACTGAGAAACAGAAACCTGATATATTATCTGTGTGTGTGTGTGTGTGTGTGTGTGTGTGTGTCTGTGTGTGTGTTTGTGTTTGTGTGTGTCGTCAGGATGGAGACATTGCTGTGGAGTTCCGACCTCTGGAAGACGCCGTGGACCCGTCCAACATGCTGTGTGCTGGGAAGGTTTGTGTCCGTCTGCATCACTTAGCACTAGACCTCTCACACACTCCACGGCATCACTCCTCACCTCCTTGTGTTTGCGTGTGTGTGTGTGTGTGTGTGTGTGTGTGTGTGTGTGTGTGTGTGTGTGTGCGTGTGTGCGTGTGTGCGTGCGTGCGTGCGTGCGTGCGTGCGTGTGCGCTCAGGACTCAAGCTCAGTCATGGCGTGGGCTCAGTGTTCGGGGTCTCAGTATCAGCAGCTGTCAGAGACGCAGCACAGCTATGAGACGGAGTGGGACATGGTGAACGCAGTGTCGTTCAGGAGGAAACCCTGCGCCAGCAGAGACGGTGAGTTCAAAGGCATCACGTGAGGCTGGTGAACTTTCAGTTCACCAGCCTCACAGAGACGAGTCACTGAACACGTCTGATGAATCATCACAAACGGGTGAGTTCACCTGTTCTGATCCGTCACTGACAGGAGGCCGTGCTCAGAACATCTGTAGTTTCACATTTCACTTTTACATCCTGACTCCAGCTGGATGTTGGACAGTGAAGTTGTTTCAGTTTCCTTGCCCTCTCCCTCGTCTGTCAGGCGCTCTGAACCACGGCCACGAGCGGAGCCGCTGGGCGTTCACCTTCTGCCTCAGTGACCTCCGGTCCGTCACGGTGAAGGAGGAAGGATGGACCTTCCTGCTCTTTGAACTGAAGGAGTCCTGCACCGCCCTCCCCGCCCTACACTTCCACCAGGGTGGCAGCAGAGAGTTCCTGGACGGCCTGAGGAGATTCGCTCTGCTCAGCGAGTAAGTCCCCGCCGGCGGGCCGATGGAGAAATGCATGATGGGATAAAAACACGTCTGGTTTAAGAGCTTGTGTCCGTCAGAGTGACGTCGGTGTGAAGCGATGATACTATTCATCACTGACACACTGGTGTGTGTTGTGTGTTGTCAGGGCGACAGACGATGACACGTGTCTGCTGGTCAGTTGTCACAACAGAGCTCTGTGTCAGTCCTTCGAGAACCTTCTGGACGACAACAGCTTCGGCCTCGTCCACGTGAGAAACACGCGTCTGCCTCTGAGCAGCTTCACAGTCTCACAGATCCACATTTGTTCCCGTTTAAAGTTCTGATCGATTGTGTCTTACAGCAGAAGTTCAGAAAAGACCCGTATGTGACGACGCTGGGCGGCTTCTCCAAAGTAACCAACTACATCTTTGATGCTTTCCGGGGCACAGAGGAGCAGCACCAGCGCCCCCCGGAGGAGGTGGCCGACCTGCTGGGTGAAGTTATCCAGGGACTGGAGATCAACCAGCAGGAGGAGCCAGGCTTCGAGGTCATCACCAGGGTGAGCGCAGGCTCTGCCCCCTGATGGGCGTGGTCCTGAACGTGTTAAAAGTCATATTTAATCATCAGAGTGTCTATCCGTCAGATCGACCTGGGGGCGCGGCCTCAGGTGACGAGGGCAGAGCCTCTATCTGTAGAGGACTGGACCCAACACCAAGACCCGGAGGGGAGGATGACCCGGGTCCCTCAGCTCAAAAAAGTCATCTTCAAAGGGGCAAGTTGATTCTTATTCTCTCACTCGTCGCTTCCTGTGTGTTTTAGTCTCAGGTCATCATGTGTCCACTGTCGCTCTGTTTCACTGACTGTCTGTCTCTCTGTCTGTCTCTCTGACTGTCTGTCTCTCTGTCTGTCTGTCTTTTTGTCTGTCTCTCTGACTGTCTCTCTCTCTCTCTCTCTCTCTCTCTCTCTCTCTCTTTCTCTGTCTCTCTCTCTCTTCTCTTTGTCTGTCTGTCTGTCTGCCTGCCTGTCTGTTTGTCTGTCTGTCTTTTTCTCTGACTGTCTCTCTCTCTCTCTCTCCCACTCTCTCTGTCTCTGTCTGTATGCCTGCCTGTCTGTCTGTCTGTCTGACTGTCTATCTATCTGACTCTCTGTCTGTCTCTCTCTCTGACTGTCTCTCTGTCTGTCTGACTGTCTATCTATCTGTCTGTCTTTCTCTCTGACTGTCTCTCTCTCTCTCTCTCTCTCTCTCTCTCTCTCTCTCTCTCTCTCTCTCTCTCTGTCTCTGTCTGTATGCCTGTCTGTCTGTCTGTCTGTCTGACTGTCTATCTATCTGTCTCTCTGTCTGTCTCTCTCTGATTGTCTCTCTGTCTGTCTGACTGTCTATCTATCTGTCTGTCTTTCTCTCTGACCGTCTCTCTCTCTCTCTCTCTCTCTCTCTCTCTGACTGTCTCTCTCTCTCTGTCTGTCTGACTGTCTGTCTGTCTGTCTCTCTGACTGTCTCTCTCTCTCTGTCTGTCTGCATGTCTGTCTGACTGACTGTCTGCAGGGCCTGAGTCACGCTGTGAGAAGAGACGCCTGGAAGTTCCTCTTGGGATATTTCCCCTGGAACAGTTCACAGGATGAGAGGAAAACTCTGCTGAGACTCAAGACGTATGACATCACTCACCGATGACATCACTCATCACTGACATCACTCATCACTGACATCACTCACCGCTGACATCAATCACTGATGACATCATTCACTGCCGACATCGCTCACTGCTGACATCACTCACTGATTGATTTGATTGACAGAAAATTTTGATAACTGATGAGTGTTTGTATTCACCTGGGACAGTGAACGGAGTTGTGCTGATGAAAGATCAGAATGTAAATTAACATCCATCGTGTGATGACACTGGTCCCCAGAGGAGGATGTGGTCTGGTTGTCACGGCGTCATGTGATCATGTTGTTGTGACGGTGCTCCACAGTGATGAATACTTCAGGATGAAGCTGCAGTGGAAGTCGATCAGTGACGAGCAGGAGAGGAGGAACTCCAGACTCCGAGACTACAGGAGTCTGATAGGTGAGATACTGAGGTTCTCACTGGATTTTAGGTTATTACAGATTATCACTGGACTATAGATTATTACAGATTATACTGTGAGTTATCACTGGAATGCAGATTACAGAAACATTCATTAATCCTGATCCACAGCAGGAAACTGCTTCTATGGTGTATGAGTGGTGGTGTTTGGACGTCGTCGACCTGTAACTCGTCACTTCTGTTATTAGAGAAAGACGTGAACAGAACCGACAGAACCAACAGGTTCTACGAGGGCATCGATAATCCGGGCCTGGTTCTCCTCAACGACATCCTGATGACCTACTGCATGTACGACTTCGACCTGGGTGAGTGGCGAGGTTCCTCGGACCTGTGGTTCCTTCATGTGGTTCCTTGCCTTGGTTCCTTCGTGTGGTTCCTTCATGTGGTTCCTTCCCGTGGTTCTCAGTGACGTGTTCAACGTTCTGTCCCATCAGGTTACGTTCAAGGGATGAGCGACCTGCTGTCACCGATCCTCTACGTGATGGAGAACGAGGTCGACGCCTTCTGGTGTTTCGTGTCCTTCATGGACCAGATGGTGAGTCCATGGAAGCTGCTCAGTGGCCGTGGCCTTGGACGTAGGCGTGTCCTAACCAGCTACTGTTTGTTTCTGCTGCAGCACCAGAACTTCGAGGAGCAGATGCAGGGCATGAAGACGCAGCTGATCCAGCTCGGCGCGCTGCTCCGACTGTTGGACTTGTCGTTCTGGAACTACCTCGGTATGAATCAGTCTGTCTGTTCTTATGCTAAGCTAAGCTAGCGGTATTCACCTTTTCCAGTCTTTGTGCTAAGATCAACACACATAGTCGCAGAGTGATGCTGTCCCTCTGACTCTGCCTGTGTTTGTCTTTCAGAGTCTCAGGACTCAGGTTACTTGTACTTCTGCTTCCGCTGGTTGTTGATCAGATTCAAACGGGAACTGAGTTTCCAGGACGTCCTGCGGCTCTGGGAGGTGTGTGTGTGTGTGTGTGTGTGTGTGTGTGTGTGTGTGTGTGTGTGTGTGTGTGTGTGTGTGTGTGTGTGTGTGTGTGTGTGTGTGTGTGTGTGTGTGTGTGTGTGTGTGTGTGTGTGTGTGTGTGTGTGTGTGTGTGTGTGTGTGTGTGTGTGTGTGTGTGTGTGTGTGTACTTTGTGTGTGTGTTGACTGTGACTGTCCTCCTCAGGTGATGTGGACGGGTCTGCCCTGTCACAACTTCCACCTGCTGGTCTGCTGCGCCATCCTGGACTCTGAGAAACAGAAGATCATGGAGGAAAACTACGGCTTCAACGAAATTCTCAAGGTGACACACGCACACACCATCAGTGTCGTCCAGCAGGGGGCAGCACAGACACAACCTCTGAAAACCATCCAGAACATTCTTTTGTTTGTTTGTTTGTTTCCATGGCAACGATGGTGACATGGTCAAATTGATCTTCTTCATCTAAAATCTTGTCACATGCACCTTTGTAATCTTTATGGTTGTGGTGCGTTCACTGACACTGAGTGTAACAGATGTTCCCTTGTTTCTGTTTCCTCTGCAGCACATTAATGAACTCTCCATGAAGCTGGACGTGGAGGACATTCTTCAGAAAGCAGAGGGCATCGGTCTGCAGATGAGGAGCTGCAAGGTACAGTCTGATCAGCTGACCAATACACCTGATCAATAAGTCCATCAGCTACATGAGCTGATCAACACACATAGCAGCTGTCACTGACCAATCAGCTGCTCTGTCGTCCTCAGGATTTGCCCGACTCGGTCAGCAGCATCCTGGGCTTTGAGGCAGACGTGCGTGGTTCCGACCCGATGGACTCGGGTTCTGCTCCGGCTCCCAGAGCGTCGCCGCGGCGACCAGACACCTGCTCCGACCTCCACGGACACTTGAGGGAGACGACCTCTCACGCGGTGGCCTTCATGTCGTAGTGACGGGCCGTGTGCAAAGACTTTCAGAATCTTATTTTTCTACTTTTCTTCTACCTGATTGTCTCTGATGTTTTCTAAAGGGGGCGGAGTCAAGGTCCTGTTCACACCTGCAGTTCACGTCACGTCAGGTGTGAAGAGGTGACATCACTTCCTGATGAGGTCATCCACTCGAATGATCATCACTGACGAGTCAGAAAGCTTTTATTGTGACAGTCTGAGACACGTGATCACCAGAGCCGTCTACTGAGAGTCGCCACAACAGAAGACAGAAGTCACATGACTCGTGTTCCTGAACTTCAGAGACGGAACTGAGATCTTTGGTGATTAGTCATCAATAAATGTATCGATTTACAATAAAGCAGAGCGACATGCCGATGTAATTGGTTAATATGTTTTTTTAAATCATAAATTATCCTAAATCATAATCCTTGAACATGCTGATCAGATTCAGATGTGCTGATAATAAACAATCTGATTATTGAAACGTCTCAACACAAACGAGAGGCTCCGTAATCCAACTGATGCTTGTCGTGACTCTCAACGGCTCTGGTGATCAGGGTCTGACAGAAGAGGCGGAGCCACTTCACTGACAGACAAGACGCCACTGTGGGGGCGGGGTCAGTGAACATTATCACTCCGTTTTTCCCTGTGACTGTATATAAAGACGATCAGTGATCAATAAAGACGATCAGGGATCATTACAGACGATCAGTGATCATTAGAGATGGACGACACCTCTCTTCTTCCTCTCGTTGAAGCTGAAACATCTCATCCTCTCATTGTTCATGTTCCTGACGCTTTTGTCCAGACTTACATCTTCAACTTTTGACACACATCAGAGGGGCTTATAACCTGTACTGCAGCCAGACACCAGGGGGCGGGGCTTATGACATGTACTGCAGCCAGACACCAGGGGGCGGGGCTTATTTCCTGTACTGCAGCCAGACACCAGGGGGCGGGGCTTATGACCTGTACAACATCAGACCTCAAACAACAACAGTCACCAAACCTGTCAGTAAACGTGTCTCATGAAAGACCTTCAAACGAAATGAAAAATGCTCTATAAATGAAATTTATTATTATTATTATTATTATTATAAACGTTCCTTGCTCTGCACCTTTGTCCTGATCCATGTTCAATCAGACATAGACACAGACAGACAGGTGAGGTGACTGCTGACCCTGTGATCATGTGATGACGTCATAACTCTATAATATCGTTACAAAGTTTAAATTCATTAACCCTAACCCCGCCTCCTGTCACTGTGTGATGGATCCTGACACATGAAACCACCAGAACCAGGTCTGATCACTGTAACCATGACAACGGAGGTTCAGTCCACCTTCAACGTGTCCATCAGGCCGCACTGACGTCACGTTTCATTATCATCTGAAACGCGTTTGACTTGATTCACAAATGTCAGGCTGCTGATCCAAATGTCGCCCCCCCCCCCCTGATGTGATGGGAGTAGGAGGCGGACGCCCCCCCCCCCCCCGCTCCCTTGATGTTGAGGAGGAGGCGGACGCAGGTATCATCACCTGAGATCATCTCATAACGCCGCTGCTCACTCAGAACAAAGCTTGCGCCTCGAAGCTCTTTCATTTCCTGCTGCAGGAAATTGTCTCGGCGCTCAGACGATAACTGTCCGCCGCTCGCTGCTTATCACGAGTCCATCTCCAAGAGGAATTATTGAGGAGGAGGAGGAGGCCTGACGGTCTTCACTCTGCTCCATCAGAGGAGTGATGAGGTGTCGACCTGCTGCAGACACACAGAGTATTTATATACATATATATGTATGTGTACACATGTATGTGTACGTAAATGTGTATAAGGACTCCAAATCCAGAGGCATCGTCGTCCGCGGTGGATAGGTGGGTGGGGTTAGAGTAGAGGGGCGGGGGTAGGTGACAGAAGTTTTTGGTGGTTTGTTCTGCTTGTGGAGTCGTAGTGTGTTCTGACCTTGGACAGAGGTCGTTGAAGGTCCTCAGGTGGTCCTTCACGGCCTCGAGGTTGGACCAGATCTTTTAAAGTCCCATATTCACCTTTCTGGTGTTTGATTTAAAGTTTTGATCCTTAAGAAGATATATTTGTTTTATTTAGAACCAAAAAACATCTCATTGTGGTTTTATATCTCTTTTTAAGGAGCTTGGCCTGTCTAATTAAAATGTAATGAGCCTCTCTTCTGATTGGCCGACTGTTTCCTGAGTGACACTCGGCCAGGCCAACCACCTCCTCCGTTCACCGTGTGTCTGTTCACGGCTCAGAGAGACTCTGACCGTGTTGCTCCCGATGACCAACAAGTCATCGGTACCTGGTGTCGGTGGCGGACCGGACTTGAACCTCCAGGTCGCGGGCCGCGGCCGACACCGGGTACAAATGCATTTTGCAAAGGTCAAATAGTTCAGAGTTAGTTCTGGTCTCTTGTTTTAATCTCCTTATGAATCCTGGTCAATGATGTCGCTTCCTGGTTGTTCTCGCGTTGTTGGTCGCTCAGCAACAGAATGATGGTGAGCGCAGGGGGCGGAGCTGAAGGCAGAGACTGCGTCACTATGACATCACATTTCTGCTGAATGTAGACTGTGTATTTACTGTATTTACAGACCCTCGACCTTATTTATTATGAAAAAAGCCAGGAAATCTCAATTTTGACAACATGGCCCTTTAAGGAGCCTCTCCAGCTGCGACCGGTGACCTTCATGGAGCAGAGGTCAGTGGGGAACCAGGGGGCAGGACGGGTCTTGAGGGGGCAAGAGAGTCGAGGCTGAGGGAGCGAGTGAAGTGGCCGACTAGGAACATCCACTGTGGAGTCTGGGGTCTCGACCTCACATTGTAAAGAGCTTTGAGATAATGTATGTTATGATTATACGAATAAAATTGAATTGAACTGGATGTGGGGCCAGTGGGTCTCAGTGTGGACAGGGACGTTTACAGACTGGATGTTTCTGAAAGTGATGGGTTGAGTTGTAGCCTGGGTCTGTGGTCACATACATATATATATATACAGTACATATATACATGTGTGTATGTATACACATATGCAAATATGTATATATGTGTAGATATGTATACATGTGTGTCCTGTGTCAGTCAAAATATATAAATGAAATATATTTTCATGATGCTGATTAATTATCATTCATAATAATGTTGCGTTTGTGAACTTCCGAGGACACAGTCACCTCCCCCTTCCCTCCCTCACTCCCTCCCCCTCCATCCCCTCAGTGAGTATATAAACGGGGGCGGGTCGTGTTGGAGCGTCTCAGCGTCTCAGCGTCTCAGAGTCTCAGCATCTCAGAGTCTCAGCGTCTCAGAGTCTCAGCGTCTCAGCGTCTCAGCGTCTCAGAGTCTCAGCATCTCAGAGTCTCAGCGTCTCAGAGTCTCAGCGTCTCAGCGTCTCAGCGTCTCAGAGTCTCAGCATCTCAGAGTCTCAGCGTCTCAGAGTCTCAGCGTCTCAGCGTCTCAGCGTCTCAGAGTCTCAGCGTCTCAGAGTCTCAGCGTCTCAGAGTCTCAGCGTCTCAGAGTCTCAGAGTCTCAGAGTCTCAGCGTCTCAGAGTCTCAGAGTCTCAGCGTCTCAGAGTCTCAGAGTCTCAGAGTCTCAGAGTCTCAGCGTCTCAGCGTCTCAGAGTCTCAGCGTCTCAGCGTCTCAGAGTCTCAGTGTGGAGCAGCAGCAGACCCAGGATCAGTCTGGAGCCCTGGTACTCGTACACCCACTGGTTCCCCATGGCGTCGTCCCATGTGATGAAGGAGCCGGTGCCCAGGATGCAGCCCGCCATGATGATGTTCTCCAGCAAGTACTGGACCAGGAGGGGGATGTCGCTGGACTCGGCCATGTTTGACCAGCAGCAGCAACGACACACGGGGGGGCAGATGGTGAGAACACACACTGCTGCGCCTCTTCATCCTCCTCTTCGTCCTCCACTTCATCCTCTTCACCTCTTCATGCTGTCACTTTTTGTTTCTCATGTTTGAACGTTTGATGAATTTTCATTGTCTTTGTGCAACTGATGATTCTTCTTCTCACACCTGGTCTAGTCTGTTTACACGGTTTGTGTTGTTGTTGTTGTTGTTGACGTCTTTGTCGTCGTCCAGTCTCGCCGTCCATCCTTCTGTCCCATCAACGAGAAGCCGGACTCAGAAAGAGGAGACGAGTCTGGGAAAACAGCTGTGGTCTTTTCTCTGAAGAATGAGGTCGGGTGTTTGGTCAAAGCTCTGAAACTCTTCCAGGTGAGAAAAATCCAGATCCAGATCCAGATCCACACCCAGATCCACATCCACATCCACATCCACATCCACATCCAGAGCCACATCCACATCCACATCCAGAGCCACATCCACATCCACATCCACATCCAGAGCCACATCCACATCCACATCCACATGCAGATCCAGATCCAGATCCACATCCACATCCACATCCATATCCACATCCACATCCACATCCACATCCTGATCCAGATCCAGATCCAGATCCAGATCTAGATCCAGATCCAGATCCACATCCACATCCACATCCACATCCACATCCACATCCAGATCCAGATCCACATCCACATCCAGAGCCACATCCACATCCACATCCACATCCACATCCACATCCACATCCAGATCCAGATCCAGATCCAGATCCAGATCCAGATCCAGATCCAGATCCAGAGCCACATCCACATCCACATCCACATCCACATCCACATCCACATCCACATCCAGATCCACATCCACATCCACATCCACATCCACATGCAGATCCACATCCTGATCCAGATTCAGATCCACATCTACCCCCCCGCAGGAGAAGCGAGTGAACCTGAATCACATCGAGTCGAGGAAGTCGAAGCGAGTGACCAACGAGGTGGAGATCTTGGCCGACTGCAGCTGCAGTAAGAAGGAGTTCGACGACTTGTTGGATCATCTCAAACTTCACGTCAACGTCATCTCCTTCA
>NC_061521.1:26920000-26922500 GCF_022379125.1 Scophthalmus maximus | reverse complement strand
TGTATATCATCAAATCACAACAGACATTAAGTCACTTTACATAATGAGGTCATGACGTCACAGTATGAAGAACCGAACCAATGATCCAATAAAACTGGTTCTGGTTCACCGACGTCCCCTCTGATTTTATTTGTCACTTATTTTGAAGGGCTCCAGTCCAACATCCGGTCTGTTGGTCCTTCTCCTCCGGCAGCTCGACGCGTCATCTCGTCCGCCCAGCCCGTCCTCGGAGAACTCTCCCCGGTTCTCGGTCCCGCCCTGTCCCGCGCTCCATCCCCGTGAAGAGACGGAGCTCACGAGAGGACTTCCACCGGATCGGAAACTCCTCTGACTGCGTCCATGATCCGCACACAGGTGAGTGAGAGCGGACAGGTACCGGACTCTGGTTGTGGTTGACGGTAACTGAACCGTTAACGCACCGTGATCCCGAGTGAAGCTCCAACAATCTGAAACTTTATTGATCACGTGAGGTTTAACATGAATCAATTATCATAAAAGACTAAAAGACTGAAAACTGTGATGATTATAAGAGAGGCAGCAGAAGGTCAGGGGTCAGGGGTGTTCAGATGGTCACTGGACGAAACCGGAAGTAGATCTGAGGACGTTTCTGTCGTTGCCCTTAGCGACGACACACTGAAAATGACCTGACGTGTCACGACGTCTCCGAACATCTGTAAAGATCAGAGGTCAGAGGAAGTCAATCAAAACCAAGAAGGGGCGGGGCTTACACCAGGTGCACACCGTCAGTTATTCACGTCACATGATCATCTGGTCGTTTACCGTATTAAAAGTCTCAGCTGCTTCCTGTTTCACGCCTACGATCCAGGAGGCAGAGCCTAACCACCCCTACCTGGGGAGGGGGGGGGGGGGTCCTCTCCTCCGTCAGGGAGAAGCTGAACGAGCTGCTCTGTGATCGCACTGAATTATTTCTCTCCGCGCTGCTAAAAATATCCTCTGTCCTGCGACACACACACACACACACACACACACACACACTCTGTGTGTGTGTGTGTGTGTGTAACTGGAGAGTGTGTAACTGGAGAGTAGAGTTACTCACACAGTGATTCTCTCATTTCAGTTGTAAAGTCATCCTCGTCCTTTCTCTCTTCCTCATCCTCGTCCTCTTCCTCCTACTCTTCCTCTTCCTCCTACTCTTCCTCTTCCTCTTCCTCCTACTCTTCCTCTTCCTCTTCCTCCTACTCTTCCTCTTCCTCACTCCATGTGAGTGTCCTGTAGCAGATGGATGTTAGTAACGACTTCCTCCATCTCCAACTGAAGCGAGACTCCAGGGACCAACTGAATCTTTCAGTCTCATGCTAATGGATGCTGAGCACACACACACACACACACACACACACACACACAAACACGGGATCATATCATATCAGGTTCCAACACAAACAGAAAGAAGAAAACGTTCATGAAGAGAAGGTTTGATAATGAGTAAAAATATTCAGGACCACCGCGGACCTGGTCCTGTTCCTGTTCAGGACCACCGTGGATCTGGTCCGGGGTTCAGGACCACGGTGGTCCTGAACCGCGAACCTGGTCCGGTTCAGGACCAGCGTGGTCGTCCAGCACGGACCTGGTCCGGTTCAGGACCACGGTGGATCTGGTTTGGTTCAGGACCACGGTTGTCCTCCAGCGCGGACCTGGTCCGGTTCAGGACCACGGCGGATCTGGTTTGGTTCAGGACCACGGTTGTCCTCCAGCGCGGACCTGGTCCGGTTCAGGACCACGGCGGATCTGGTTTGGTTCAGGACCACGGTTGTCCTCCAGCGCGGACCTGGTCCGGTTCAGGACCACGGCGGATCTGGTCCGGTTCAGGACCACCCTGGTCCTCCACCGCGGACCTGGTCCGGTTCAGGACCACGGCGGATCTGGTCCGGTTCAGGACCACCCTGGTCCTCCACCGCGGACCTGGTCCTGTTCAGGACCACGGCGGATCTGGACCGGTTCAGGACCACGGCGGATCTGGTCCGGTTCAGGACCACCCTGGTCCTCCACCGCGGACCTGGTCCGGTTCAGGACCACGGCGGATCTGGACCGGTTCAGGACCACGGCGGATCTGGTCCGGTTCAGGACCACCCTGGTCCTCCACCGCGGACCTGGTCCTGTTCGTCTGTGGTAGAAGATCATGTGATGTGATCAAAGGTCCAGAACAGACACTAAAGGGACCTTGAGCTCCGTCAGTTCATAATTGGTCTCAGCGTCAGTTCAGATGTTTTATAATCTTCATCGAATCAACATCATCTGAAATATTCTGTCGGATGATTGAAAGCACAGAAAAATCAAAGCACCATAAACATAATCAGAATATAATCTGTAATCCGGTTTGAGGAAGTTAATCCCTGTTCATTCCCTGATGACACTGTAATCTTATGGGATAACGTATACTGGTGTTTATTAAAGCTTCACCGGTTTCATCAATCCATTCCATCGGATTCATTTACAGATGTTTCACTTTGGTTATGACAGAGATGTTCACAGAACTAATGTT
>NC_061521.1:26897500-26905000 GCF_022379125.1 Scophthalmus maximus | reverse complement strand
TGTAGATACAGTACCACAGTAAAAGTTCTACATGTAGATACAGTACCACAGTAAAAGTACTCCATGCAGATACAGTACCAGGGTAAAAGTACTCCATGCAGATACAGTACCCCAATAATAGTACTTCCTGTAGATACAGTACCACAGCAGTAAATGTGATCACCTTTGACAGGAGGGGCGGAGCTTTTCCAGGATGTCTCTGAGCCGCTCACCTGTGTCGCCCCTGACGACGCAGGGCATCCCCTCCCCCGCCCAGCTGACCAAGGCCAACGCCCCCGTGCACATCGACGTCGGCGGACACATGTACACGAGTTGCCTGGCAACGCTCACCAAGTTCCCCGAGTCCAGGTGTGTGTGTGTGTGTGTTTGTGAGTGAGAGAGTGTGTATGTTACCTGCTGACTCTTAATGTGTCAATGTTTTTATGGATTAATAGGATTTTTTCTGTCTGTGACTCTGTGTCCGTCAGGATCAGTCGCCTGTTTAACGGCACCGAGCCGATCGTGTTGGACGGTCTGAAGCAACATTACTTCATCGACAGAGATGGAGAAATGTTCAGTTTCATCCTCAGTTTCCTGAGGAGCTGCAGACTGCTGCTGCCGGAGGACTTCAAGGTGGGTCAGAGGTCAGGGGTCACAGGTCAGGACGAAACAAAGGATCAGAATTCACTTCATTCAATTCCTGAATCGTCTTTTCATTATAAAAATTCTAATTGTTACTATAATCCATATCATTTATACTTGACGTGTGATGTCAGCAGGTCATGTGACATGTGAGGTTTGTCCCCGCCCCCCAGTACTTCCCCCAGCTGTACGAGGAGGCCCGGTTCTACCAGCTGACTCCCATGGTGCGGTCGCTGGAGCGCTGGCAGGCAGAGCGGGAGGCCCAGCGGGCACCGCCCTGCGAGTGTCTGGTGGTCCGAGTCACACCCGATCTGGGCGAGAGGATCGCACTGAGTGGGGAGAAGGTTCTGATTGAGGACGCCTTCCCCGAGACCGGAGACATCATGTGTAACTCCGTCAACGCCAGCTGGAACCTGGACCCCACCCACGTCATCCGCTTCCCCCTAAACGGCTACTGCAGACTCAACTCAGTGCAGGTCACCTTCAATTTTAATGCTAAGCGAAGCTAATGGTTTCCCGTCTCAATGCTAAGCTAAGCTAATGGTTCTCCCGTTTCCAGTCTTAATGCTAAGCTAACAGTTTCCCCGTTTCCATTGGTTATGCTAAGATAAGCTAATAGTTTCCTATCTTAATGCTAAGCTAATGGTCGCCCTGTTGCCAGTCTCAATGCTGAGCTAACAGTTTCCCCGTTTCCAATGTTTATGCTAAGCTAAGCTAACTGCTCCCCCATTTAGTCTTAATGCTAAACTAACTGTTTCTCCCCCGTTTCCATGTTTATGGTAATTTAGCTTAGCATCATTCCAATGTAAGAAATGGACGATGAAGCCCAGTCGCATTTTTCATAACATGACAACAGACGTGAGCGACTGACAGAGTCTATCTGTTCACAGCAGCCAATCATGTTGCTCCTCGGTCTGTAAACAGGAAGTGAAGTTTTGGTTTCCCGCCCGCTACAGGTCCTGGAGCGTCTGTTCCAGAAAGGCTTCAGCATCAAGGCATCGTGCGGCGGCGGCGTAGACTCGTCCCAGTTCAGCGAGTATGTCTTGTGTCGGGACCTGCGACCAAGCCCGTCCATCAGAACCCCGGTCTGGATCAAACAGGAACCTCTGGACTGAGACACAGGAAGTCGTCTGAACTCTGGAAACATCTGGAGAAACATCTGGAGTCTGACCACGACAAACCTGATCAGCGTTTACATGTAAACGTTGTGTCTGATACGAGCAGCCTGATTGGTCCACGTCGTCATCTGTGAACAAATCTTTTTATAATTCATTTCTTTTTATAAAACTTTGTCTATATAACTTTTACGTGTCACTTTGTTCCACTTGTACAAATAAAAGTCCACATGAAGTCAAACTGCTTCTTTATCATTTTATTTATTTCATTTTTTTTGCAAAGGTACAAACAACTGTAAAATTGCATTTCCTGAAATGCGTCAGGATCGAGTACAGAATGTAGGAAATATAAATAGTCGCAAAATTTGTGTCCTTCTTCCAACAGATGAGACTGTGGCCGGGTGCTGTGACGACCCAGCCTGTGAACAGACAGTAAACACACCACAGCTTCAGATCTAGATCCTCTACAAACAAAGACATTTAAAGCATTAAAAACCTTCCACGTCTCCGTTAAAACTGTATCCACAAACTGCATCGTCTTCTTCTACTGCCACAAAAACATGATTCAACAGCTCCACGCCACCGCCGAGCGTCACGTCATCACGTCGAGGTCTGAGAGACTGAGCCACTGATACCTGGTCACTGTCACTTTAAGGCTCATTATCACCATGGTAACATGCCGCTACACAGTCAGGTGAACAACACACAATCTAGACTGTGATGAGCTCTGATTGGTTCATCACTACGTTTCCACACTGACGAACCATGTGATCAGGCTGAAACAGCTACAGATTACATCATAATGCAGAGGAGGAGGAGGAAGATGTGAGGGTGAGTCCCTGAACGCAGCCTGAGTGAAGGAGAAGCAGCTTCTGTGACGATCGACTTCGAAAACTGTCAATCACTGAATGACTTAAAGGGACAGTTCAGAGGCAACCGCTAGCCTAGCTTAGCATAAAAACAGGAAACCAGAGGCAACCGTTAGCCTATCTTAACAAAAGACAGGAAACAGCTAGCCTAGCTTAGCATAAAGACTGAACAGCAGTGTCTCAGAAAGTTGGACTGCTCCTTTAACTTTGTCAAGTGTTAAACTCAGCATGAACACAAACACATATACACACACTCTTTAAAATGATCGACCAACCATCGAGTGTCTCAGTGACCGACTGTCACCTGACGAGCTTCAAACAGATGCGCGGCGTCCTGAGTGGAGACGTGGGCGTGGCCAAGGAAACACTGACATGTCTGAACCACACCAACATGTCACATGACCATCCAGGTGTAAACAGGAAGCAGATTGTGGACTACAGTCGAAACCTAGCAACAGTGATGTACCCACCAACTGTCAGAGGGGCAGGTGCATTGTGGGTAAAGTGGAATTTTAATAAAATCAGTTTTTTAAAAACGATCCAATCACACCAGAACCTCAGTGACCTTTGACCTGTGAATCTGACAGAGCATCGTCTGATTCGTCGTCATCATCATGACATCATGACATCATGACATCATAGTAATCTGATCGCTAGCTGCAGGTGCTGTGTTCAGGTCACATCTGTAGAAACCAGCGTCACAGACGAGATGTGACCACAGACACAGTCCAGCTGTTTGGATCAGGTTTATTCTGCAGCGTCGTCGTCGTCATCATCATCGTCGTCGTCATCATCACGACGTCAAAGCTCAGGACTTGACGAAGGCACGCGGTGCGTTCAGTGTCGTCTGGTGTGGCTCGGTCGTTACAGCTGTGAAACGCTGATCAAACATGGAGCTGAAATGTAAAACTGAGAAATGTCATGATCTAAAAATGAGACATGATGAGGATGTAGAGTCCAGAGGTCCGGTCCGGTCCGGGTCACTTCAGCAGAGCCTTGTAGAGCAGCAGGGAGCGGGCCGTCGTGCGGTCCTGCTCCAGACACAAGATGAAGTCCCTGAGGTTAACGCGTGTAATCCGCTGACGGAGCTGCTGGCGGGACGAGGAGGCGGGGGAGGAGCCTGCGCCCGAGCCCGAGGCCACCTGAGGGGGGGGACAGGAGCATCAGGACCAATCAACACTCAGCAACAAGACAACAGATCTACACATCTATAGATCTACAACATCTTTAAGTCGGCCATCTTAGGGCCTGAACCACGACTGTCCGGAGTCTGACCTCAGACCTGTCTGTCTCTCTGTAGCTGTCTGTCTCTCTCTGTCTGTCTGTCTGTTTGGAGCTGTCTGTCTGTCTGTCTGTCTGTCGGGTTGGAGCTGTCTGTCTCTGTCTGTCTGTAGCTGTCTGTCTGCCTCCCTGTCTGTCTGTCTGTCTGGTTGGAGCTGTCTGTCTGTCGTCTGTCTGTCTCTCTGTCTGTCTGTAGCTGTCTGTCTGCCTTTCTGTCTGTAGCTGTCTGTCTGCCTTTCTGTCTCTCTCCGTCTGTCTGTCTCTCTCTGTCTGTCTTTCTGTTTAGAGCTGTCTGTCTCTGTCTGTCTGTCTAGTTTGAGCTGTCTGTCTCTCTGTCTGTCTGTCTGTCTGTAGCTGTCTGTCTGCCTTTCTGTCTCTCTCTGTCTGTCTGTCAGGAGCTGTCTCTCTCTCTGTCTGTCGGTCAGGACCAGGAGGCAGTGGGACGTCCCACACTGGTCCAGACCTGTGTGAGGTGTGTCTGCAGCCTGAAGACGTGACGCCTGCAGCCGCTCAGACAAGTTCACCGACAACCGACAGTCAGCGAGTTCAGAGCCGCCGGGACGCGTCCTGAGGGGGAGGCGGAGCTGGAGGGGGCGGAGCTTGAGGGGGGACTTGTTTGTCACGTGCAACTGGATTTGTTGAATTCATCCAACACTTCTGATCTTCTCACATTCCAGTCGTTCACTGATATGATCGTGTTGATGTTCATTGATCGGTTGATGATTATTGATGATGTCAGGATTTAAGGTCTCATCACCATGACGATGTCAGGCTGAGCCGACGACTGAGGAACGGAATGAAGGAACAAACAGAGCCTGCAGCAATGTTACCTCCCGCACACACGCACACACACAGCTTCACTGTGACGTGTTGAACCAGTTCACTATTTTGTTCTGCTCCATATTTGGAGAAGCAGGGGGCGTGGCCTGACAGAGCTATCAGCCCGGCGACAGAGCAGAGCAGAGTAAGAGTTCCTCATCACCAGAAGATCTTTGTGAGGAACATGGTGATTATTATTATTAATAATAATAACACAAATGACCTGAGAAGTTTGTCTTGTTGATAAAACTATTCTATGAATAATATGATCAATATTACACATCACATATCAACAATAACATTTCCCAGAGTTCATAGCTCCCACTTCCCATCCCCTCCCCCGTCACTCCCCGCCTTTGTGTGGGACGACCGAGGGGGGGGGGGTTGGGGCAAACACGAGACAGGCAGGCCCCCCAGGACATGACACCGCCCCCCCCTCCACTCTCTGCCCCAAGCTCATTTCTGTAGCGATGAAGCCTTGGACGCCCTCGGGGGGTGGGGGGGGTGGGGGGGGGCCTGACCCTCTTCACTCACACTCACTGTCTTTGTCTTTCTATCCTCCTGAAGACACCGTCTCAGATGTTTGAGGAGTTACACCTGGTTTCATGGTCAGGGGTCAGAGGTCAGGGGTGAGGTGAGGTGGATACAGGGGTTTGGGAGTCAATGTCCTCAAAACAACACAAAGACAAGAATGTGTTTGTTTCATCATCATGATGCCCCCTTGTGTCTGGCTGCAGTACAGGTCATAAGCCCCGCCCCATGGTGTCTGAGGTCTCACCTCGCTGCTCGCAGCCCCTCCTCCTCCTGGTGAGTCCATCTTGCGTTTCCTGCGTGGTCCGATGGCGGCAAGCGCCGTGAGGTTGGCGTCTCGTTGACGCATCTGGGCCAACTCCTGCTGCTGCATCTGAGAGAACCAGAGAGAAGAAGAATGACGAAGAGTCTCTGACGGGTCACATGACGACCACATGGCTGTCACATGGCGACCACGTCGGTCACATGGCGACCACGTCGGTCACATGGCGGCCACGTCGGTCACATGGCGGCCACGTCGGTCACACGTCGGTCACATGACACCACATGGCGTCCACGTTGGTCACATGATGGCCACGTCTGTCACGCGGCGGTCACATGACCACCACATGGCGACCACGTCACTCACATGATGGCCAGGTCGGTCACATCATGGTCAGCGGACAGAGAATGTACCTCTTTGGCCTTCTGCTTCAGACGAGCCTGTTCTGGATCCTCTTGTCTGGCTCGACTCTGGAATCAAACAGACAGTGTTAACATTTCTGATTCTATCTGACGTCCTGTGAACATCTCACCGCTGATGACCAGGACAAACTTCCCTAAACACGATATCACTCATCACTTCATCACGTGTGTGTGTGTGTGTGTAGATGTGTGTGTACCTTGGCAGCCTTCAGCAGGATCTCTCTCTCCTGCTCGTCCTTCCTCGTCTTCTCGAGTCTTTCAAGCTGCTCGAAGAAACGAAGCTGCGAGCGAACGTCTGTCGTCTGTTCGTGATGATCTTCATCCTGACAAAACATCATCTGATCAGAACTGATCAACAACAACAACTGATGAACCTGTGCGTTCAATTCCCTCCTACCTTTCCTCCGTCCGTGCGGTGCAGGGCGACGGACGACACCTTCTCCAGCAGCGAGCGCAGTCGGGTCTGAGTCGCGTGGGAGATGAAGTTCACCACCTCCAGAGGAACCTCGCTCACCCCAAGCTTCTTCGCTGGAGACGAGAGACGCAGAGAGTCAGAGTGACGTCGCCCTGACGACAGGCGGTTGAACTGTCTCAGCAGCACAGACACAGATGAGACAATGTGACCAGACGCGTCACTTGTGGCCTTGTGGTGCCGTTCCACAGGTCCACTGTAACATTGGTTCTGAGGAGGAGGCGGGGCCTCTGAGTGACGGTACCTGTGTCCAGGACGCGACGGTGCAGCAGGCCCGTGGGCAGGAACGACTCGTCTTTACAGGAGCGTATCTTTGTGCCCACCAGCTCCGAGCTGGTTGCTAGGATACGGGCGTTCTCCTCGTTGAGGTTGACGCCGGCCATGGATGCCACGTCATTGATGTCGTCGTCATCTCTGAGGACAACAGAGACGTCGGGTCAGACATGTTGGACCTCACGGCTCTATTTTCCCACAGTTCATACGTCACCTGAAGGTCCCGCCCCCCGGGTCGCTCAGCTTCCTCTGATTGGCCTGAGCCGTCAGGTTGATGAGACTCTTGCCGACGATGGTGGTGGTTCCTCTCACGAGGTTCCCTGAATGAGACAGAGACGTTCAGACGAGAGGACGCTGCCCCCTGGTGGTGCATCACCTCGCTGCAGCTGGACTCACTCACTCACCTGCGGGTCTGACGGTCTGACCGATGAGGACCGGGGACCGGGTCTGGACCGGCTGGACCCCGGCTCTACCGACCTGCAGGAGGTGAACATGTCAGGGGTGAGGAGAGACTCTGCTGCCCTCTGCTGGTTCGACAACTTCACTGACACATCATCAAAAACTTTTTATTATATTTTTATATTTATAATTTGCTTAATTTTAAAATATTGAACTGAACTTTGACGTTAATGCATATTCAGTCATGTGACTGTTGTAATGTCACTGTGATGTCACACGAGTCAGAACCTGAATGCCTTGTCGTACCAGAGTTGTTGTGTTGGCGAGCGGGGTGTTCAGTCTGACGGCGCCGCCAGCCGGACTGACGGGCAGCCGCGGTCTGATGGCGGTAGCGGTGACAGAGCCGGGGGTGGGCGGGGGCGGAGCCAAGGAGCCA